>NC_056746.1:976441815-976639315 GCF_019279795.1 Protopterus annectens | reverse complement strand
TCTCCACACAGAAGACGCTCTAGCTGAGAATCGAACAGGACAACGTCTTACTGTGAGGCGACAACGCTACCGCAGCACCACCATCGCAGTCAGTGTTGATTTGCATCAAGGTATCCGACACACACAGATATTTGGGAGATGATGATGAGGGAAATGAGTGCTTTTCAGGAAGGCCTAACCTTATATTTAGGGCAGTAAAATGCAACAGTGAGTATTTCAGATGTAAGATGTGATCCCCAAGCTTACTGGATGCTACATTTGTTGCAATATGTAGAAATATATGTCAAAATAATGGGACTTGCTGCTACTTCAGGTATTAAATCTGAGAGGCGGTAAATGTTTACTCTAGTATACATCAATCTAAATAATGAATTAATAAGATTTATATAATGCTAAGTCTGTTTGGTAAAGACTACAAACATGCATTCTGTAGTAATGTCTGACCATGCACTATTAAAATGTTACTGTGTACAACTGTGCCATCAGATGTGGAATGATGGTGTTCTCTTACATGGTAGTTCAAAAGTACTGATTGGTGGAAACAAAAGCCAGTAAAATGGTTGAAATGGGATACAGTCAATAGATCTGATGATTTAATGGGAAATTTTAAGAAAATAAGATATGAAGCAAAATAATATGCAACTACGGTGGGGTACTAAAGGATTAGAAGTTAAGAAATAAAAGAGCATAGCTGTCAGGATTGCAGAATTAATATTATTAAAGTCATTAGAGGTTGCAGGCGGTAGTTGAAAGGTGAAGAGAAATTGAAGGTTTATTAGAAAAAAGATACAGGTTAATTCAGAATTCTTTAGAGAATCGCTATTTTTATATTTCTGCTGACAACCAGAAAACAGCAATGAGATTAGGGCAGCAGAGACCAATGACAAATGAGGTTGCTTTTTTTGTTTTAATAAAGGTCCACTGATAATAGCCAAGTTATTTTATGAAGATTATCAACAACTATATAGGATGCAGATTTGGGATAAATATGAAGAAGAAATTCAACAGTAATTATGGTGCTTACAGGTAACAAAGGTCACCATGGAATATACATTAGCAATGATGAACCCAGTACATAGGAGGAACTAGTAGAGACTTTAAAAAGGCAAGCAAGAGGAAAAACTGTAAATTCTGATGGCATACCAATTTTAAAAAAATATAGCAAGCTCAAATATTATTATCTACAATTAACTTTTTTCATCCAGTATTAGACTCTAAGGAGATTCTCCATTTCTGGAAGGAGGAAGTGGCAACTGTTATACTAAAAAAAGGGTAAGGATCTATACATTGGCCTATTTCAATACAGAATCTGGTTTATAAGGATTATAAGATGTTTATGTCAATGAGAGCAAATCTATCTCACTCTTTTATTTTATTTTTGTTATTTATTTAACATTTGTTTACCGGGAAAGTCGGACTTGGAACGAGCCAATTTTCAGCAGAGGCCCGGGGAGAAACCCTCCAGACACGTCTTTGTAACGTGAAAAGAAACCATAGCACCCAGAGGAACCCCACACAAATGCAGGGAGGACATGCAGACAATGCACAGATCATCTCCCAGCTGAAAATTGAACTGGAAAAGCTCTTGCTGTGAGGCAACAACGCAACCACTGCACCATCCAAATGACAGCAAATAAAACAGTGAGACTTATCCTACTTAAATTGATTAGTGTGGCTTTGTAAAGGGAAGACTCATAGCTTGATAAAACCTTAAAACTTTTGAGAAAACATAGTACTGAAATAAGTTGGGAAAGCTCATGGGAGAAATAAGACCCTAGGTAGCTGCCATGGTAAATGTATACAGATATCTAATATAACTAAAGTGAGTTGTCATAAAAGGATAATGTTTGTTTAGTGCTTTTATGTAACTTGACTGGATTGAATTAACTGCTGAAACTGGAAAGGATACAAAATAATACACCTTCTAGTGTGCAAAGGTAACCCATCAAGCATAATTGTTAATTTGTCCATGAGTAACATCGTCAGTGCCAAGAAAGTATTTTGATTTGTTGTTGTTATTTAGAATGTTAAGATCATAAAAAATGTTTTAATTTGTTATAGATTCTACTGCTTAGTAAGATGTTAAAATTACACTTGACAAGCTTATCTTCTAAATGACAGTTCTTAACCATGCACACTTGCATCATTATAAGTGCTAAAACTGTCTTTGTTCAACATCAAAAGTTGAAGATTATGTCCTACAAGCCATATATCTGACTGTTAAATTCTTTGCTAAAGTGCTGTTTGTAATGGTGAATATTATGTTATTTGGGTACAGTAAAGATGTTTTCCCTAAAAAATGCCATTCTGATATTCCAGATGAGTTTAGGCTTGAATGTTTTGGTAAAATATGCATAATGTCTTGAAGTGACTTGGATTTAAGCTTTTCTGGCACTGCTATACTGTGCACTAAAATTGTCGAAATGAACAAAATTGGAAAATTCGCAAATACAGTGGCAAGTTCAGAAGTGTACTGGAACAATATAATGTTAACCATGATTTGACAGAATAATAGTTAAGGAGAAGTGAACTGAAACCAAAAATTGAAAGGCTAGTAATAGCAACCCTTGACAGTAGGCCATGTACACTTTGGTTTACAAAGTCCATTGAAAACCTGAGAGCAGCAGACAAATGCAGGTTCTGTAAAACAGAACTGGAAATAGTCACACATCTTGTTGTTGGGTGTGATGCACTCATGACAAAGGACCTGTATACTGAATGACAATAAGGCAAGACTAGTGCACTGGGGTTTGTGCAAACACTCCAATATAGAAGTAGCAGAAAAGCATTAGAAATGTGTACCACAAAGAATTATAGAGTGGTGGAGTTTATATCACCTAGGATCACCCATTACCAACGTGTACCACAAAGAATTATAGAGTGATGGAGTTTATATCACCTAGGATCACCCATTAGAAACGTGTACCACAAAGAATTATAGAGTGATGGCGTTTATATCACCTAGGATCACCCATTACAAACGTGTACCACAACAAATTATAGAGTGATGGAGTTTATATCACCTAGGATCACCCATTACAAACGTGTACCACAAAAAATTATAGAGTGATGGAGTTTATATCACCTAAGATCACCCATTACGAACGTGTACCACAAAGAATTATAGAGTGATGGAATTTATATCACCTAGGATCACCCATTACAAACGTGTACCACAAAGAATTATAGAGTGATGGAGTTTATATCACCTAGGATCACCCATTACCAATGTGTACTACAAAGAATTATAGAGTGATGGAGTTTATATCACCTAGGATCACCCATTACAAACATGTACCACAAAGAATTATAGAGTGATGGAGTTTATATCACCTAGGATCACCCATTACAAATGTGTACCACAAAGAATTATAGAGTGATGGAGTTTATATCACCTAGGATCACCCATTACAAACGTGTACCACAAAAAATTATGGAGTGATGGAAGTTTATATCACCTAGGATCACCCATTACCAACGTGTACCACAAAAAATTATAGAGTGATGGAATTTATATCACCTAGGATCACCCATTACAAACGTGTACCACAAAGAATTATAGAGTGATGGAATTTATATCACCTAGGATCACCCATTACAAACATGTACCACAAAAAATTATAGAGTGATGGAGTTTATATCGCCTAGGATCACCCATTACAAATGTGTACCACAAAGAATTATAGAGTGATGGAGTTTATATCACCTAGGATCACCCATTACCAAAAGTTCAAAAATAGGTGTGAGAAAACCAGATATAGAAGTAAATGAAAAAAGAAAAAAGTAGCACTGACACAAATTGCTACACCCAGTGATTACAGTGTCTTATGTACAGAAAGGCACAAAGTCATAAAGTACCAGGATTTGCAAGCAGAAATGTGAGCAATTTGGAAGAAAGATAAACAAACATTTCCAATAGTCGTAAGAGTAACAGGTCTAATAAAAAGAATTTGCAGTAGTACTTACATATGCTAACAATACTTGTAAACCCATATGAATGACAGAAGGAGGCAGTTTTGCGCACAGTGAAGGGGCTGAAAAGAGCACTTTTGGCTAACATCAAAGACTGAAACAATACTAATTTCATGAACTCAAATTGCACACTGGCTTAGGAATGGAGACCATCCCCATCATGGCATTAGAAACCCAAAATACATGGAAAAACTAAAAAAAGAGAAACCCTATTAATGTGCAGTACCCTCATCACATAAAGTGAGGTTAAGACCTTCTTTAGTGTCATCATTGTTAGCTTCAAAATACCTTTTTATTCTTTCTACATATTTTGAATCCTGTTCCACACTGGGGTTAAAAGGTCCTACACAGCTCTAACATGATCCATCATCTTGTGATTAAGTTATATTTCACACAAAAATAATACTTACAGTATTTCTAGAATATTCAAGTTTTCGTTTGTATTTAAAGAATCACTTATTTATATTCATAAATACCTTTTAATTGTTTAAATGACCATTAGTAATATATAATTAGTAAACAGTTCAATAAAATTATTTCTGAAATGTATATGCTATATAATCATGAGTGCCAGACTTCAATACAGATATCTATCTATCTATCTATATATATATATATATATATATATATATATATATATATATTATATATACATACATACACACATACATACTGTATATTTTTATATATATTTGACTGATAATGGTGTTTTTCATTTCTGCTGACCCATTTACACTTTCATTATATTTTTCCTTCTGTCTCTCTTCCAGGTTTTGTTAAAAATGTGAGTATACTAAGTGTTAATGCTCACCGTCGGTAAATTAGGTCTGAGCTGGGATGAATAGATTCAACATAAAACTAAAGATAGAATCATATCAATTTACTCAGTTCCATATTCATTGAAAAAGGAAATAATTTAAAGTGTTTTTTTTTAAACAAGAAAAAGACATTTTTTTTAGGGTGGCTGTTCCAATGGACCCCCCCCACACCTCATGTGGAAAGATCACCCACACTCCCTAACTTAAATACAACAGACTCTAGAGATGCTCCAAGAGAGAGGAAATTGTTGAATTCTGATCTCAGAAAACATGGATTTTGATGAGTTGAGATGCTTCCATAAAGACTTGCCAGTTTGGAGAGAAATTCATGCTATTTACTGCTGCTTTGCTATACAGAAAGGTGTGTGCCAACCAGGATGCACATACACTATGCACTCAGTCACAACCTGTGCAGACATACATGCATACACTACATTTTATGCAGCTAGTGTTCTAACCATTACTACTATTTTTTTTTTTGAGAATTTCTGACTATTGCTTTAGAGGTTTTTAAAATGGACTGAAGTCGTATAAGACCAAGCAACAGTATCTTGACTGTATTTTTCACATACAAAATTAAATTACAAGGAGAGAGTATGACATTGACCCTACTGATAATTAAATATGTTGAGACCAAACATGTCACTTCTAGACAGCAAACATTAATGAAAGCTCTCATATACTGACATAGTACACTCAGTTCATGTTGTGATGGCAAGTGTGCATTTTTTGTTAAATGACTTGCTTAAAGTCACACACTTGGCAAATGGAGACTGGCAGGAATTAAACACAGGACTACAGGATTGAACTTAAGAGATGATAACCTTAATCATCTGCACTAAACCGCAAGAGAAATTGAAGACCAGTATGCTATGTACCAGGATGATCTTGCTGAGGGTGCATGGAATATCCAGGTCCTTGAAGCACATCTTCATTTGGCCAGTGACATGCTTTAACAGTGGCACTATTTGCAGATGTGCCTGTTTAAACGTCACTGCTGATGTTCATGGATGGTGGACTCATGCACTCAGTCACAATAGGGTTAGGAAAAACAAGCCGTGTGCAGTTATTCTTCCAGTTCTTTGAAATCTATATTGATGCGTCTTGTTTATACTCACAAAATAGGATTCTGCATACTATCTTGCAAGACAGGAATGCCTGCTACAATTGACTGGTGCAATATTTGTGGGCACTCTAAGCATAGCCAGCGTACTGGACATGAGCACTGGAAAAGATACCATCTGCAGTGTTGGCACTCCAAAGATATATGCTGATGATGCAGACTGCGGCAAAAGTTATGACCTGAGAAGCAAGTTTCGATACAAAGCCACATCAGTCTGTACTGAAAGAAGCTAAGTGCCAACAGGGATTTAGTGCATGAAGGTACAGGGATGTGCAGTAAAGTGAATAAATCCCAATGAAAACATACAGGATTGAAGCTCTGACCTTAAGAAGATCAAAGGAGGAAAGGGATTTGGAGGTAAGTACCCTATGCAGCATAAAAGTGCAGTGGTGAAGTCCAGTTAGATGATGAAGTGTAAAACAGAATGTCTGGATTCCAGAGGTTGTCTGGAGTACTATATACATCTCTGGTGGACATACATACATACATCAGCATGGAATACAGAGTTATCAGAATAGGGAAGCACTAGGAGCGTGAATTTTTTTTCTACATTCTTTGGGACCCCATGCCAGTTAACCGTCAAGCCTACCTCAACTGCACTCAAGCCCATTTGTTCCTCCATGTGAGGAATTTCCAGAACGATGAAGGTGAGAACCATCTGGAGGGACCATCATTTAGAGAGACATGAGAGTTGCTGGTGTCATTGCCAGCATCTTGGCTGTGAGGACATTTGAATGGCTTAACCCCCACACATTGTATAGGGGTCAATCCACCCTTATCAATGTCTGGACTCACAATGCCCTCCCTGAATGAGTGAGTGCATGTTCCTGCATTCACGAATAATGACTACCACCAGGCACTGGCTGAGTGAGCCAACCCCCCACCCCATAAGATCTACACAGTGCTGATTTCCTTTTGAGGGGTCCTCCCCCCAAGGTGGGAACATCTGCCCTCTCCTACCAGCATGGTTAAATGCCTGAGCTGCTGACAGAGCTTAGGTCTTATGGGTCACAGTCAGTACTTTATCGCTTTACACCACCGGAGCTGGATGGAGACTTAGGAGTACATTTCTAATGAAAGGGGGATATGTCTTGTACACACTACATTATAAAGAGGAAGGATAGAAGAGCAGTGAAGAAACTTGCATGGAAAAATGAAGTCAGATGGCCTTGATAAGACCACTGCTCTTCTTGCATCCACATCTTTGTATGCATATATATGCATGACTACAGTTTTATAATATCTAGAATTATATAAAACCTAGAGCTCAAATACATACACATACAACCACACACATACACACATAAGCCAGTGATCATGCTGTTAAAATGTCTGACAACATGACATGTATGTTTGCCCTGAGGTGGAAAATATAACCATACCTTCAGTTTTGATGATATTGGTATACTATTCATAATACCTAAACAGCATAAGAACCCTGTATTAACAATATACATTTATTAACTTTTGGTGTACTTTACTGTTTGCAAGTTATTTGTAATAATCTAAGACCACTGAAAGGAGCATACCAGACTATCATGTTAACACTCCTCTTATTTAACAGAATATGCCATTGTTCCTTTATAATGTCTGTAACCAAAGGACCATCATTTGTAAAGCTGGTAAGAAACACATGTGGAGCAGTCAAGGAGTTACTTTGAGAAAGGTCCAGATGCAACATTGCTTTCTCCATACCTCTCAACTATCCAAAGTTTTGTCTCATAGTTTGGTTTGTTCCTGATAACATCTGTGGTTTTCTAGTATATCAGTGAGGATTAAAGTCACTAAATAATGACATGCATTTGAGTTTCAGACTTCATATTCTTCAGAAAATGCACACTAACACAAATCCTGTTATTTTAGCAACTTTCTACATTTATAAGAGCTATATTTCATATCTGTCCCTATTTTTGGCCTTTGACCCCCCCCCCTATTATTTTATGCTTTGCCCAGACTTCTTGCCCTATGAAGTTGAGTACATCAATTACATGATGTCTGGCTGGATCACCTTAGATGTCCAACAGACTCTGTGTACAGATCGACATGCCAGATCTATACCCAGCAAAACTTGCACTGAGCTAGCCATATGCCCATGAAGCCTAAAAGAATGATCATGACTTATAATATAGACAGCATTACTCAGATGACAAAGTATAGCATGAAACTGATTAGAGTTCATGAGTTTCTTATAATCAAAATTTCTTTCCTCCACAGTCAAATACTTAAAAGATAAAGGTACAGACTATTCGAGAATATATTTTATACCAGTGTCAGCATACTTGACATGGGGCAAGGTTAAAAGCCTGCAGCTCTTCTACAGTACTAACCAGAATAACAAACCATAAATACAATAGTTGTAATAGTTTCTGTAAGCAGACATGGATTTAGACCATTAATATACCTTTACAGCAACATATTATGTGCAAGTACAGGTTAGAGCCACACTACCTTCCACAGGAGTGCCCCAGAGCTTTTTAGCAGTGATACTGAAATACATAGACACTGTAAAGAAGAATACATTTTACTAAAGGCATTAGCATGTTAATGAAGACATTAGAATAAGTAGTTTCATATATTAGCAACTCCAAAATATATAAACTCATGTCACTGGGGAATACTAGAACATTAGCAGATATAAAAATGGCCGTGACATTGTTCTTTAGCCCACTGTAGTGTGATCTCGGAGTTGGTATATTTAGTTGGGGGGGGTGAAGCTCTCCATTTTGAAATGTTTGAACTAGTGTGTTGTGTATTGTTGGTCTACCGATTTTTTTCCCTAGGAAAAAAATAACGGTGACCTGGGGTTTCGCTGTTTTTGAATGTCGCTCTTTATGTATCGTCGAAATGGCATTCGCTGTAATAACATTTTGACAATATAATATAGACCCATATTGATTCACATGACAGACTTTGCAAATATTCAGGCAGATCATCAGTCTGTGTGGGTAAATGTAACCCTGAAAACTGAGAGAGTGGTGCAGGTCATTCTTAAAGCATTGCTAATGTATTACAGAGCATAAGTTCTCACTGGTAATCTGCTTCTTTTTCATTCATGGTGGCATGAGAGGTGAGAAAAGAATCCACTGTAGCTACTTAGATATAATGGGATAACTGCTGACTTATGCCATGCTTATAATAAATTCCTTTTGTGACTGTCAATTTATTCGTTCAGGATATCTTACACGAATGAAAGAAATAACCTTATGTCATGAATGCGGTTGCAGTTGTAAAGCTTTACTCCTCATGTGGCCTTTTTAAGTCATATTGATCATTCACAGCTGGCAACCTAATGTGTTTATCAGTCAATATTATGCCAGCATCCAGCCTAACATAATGTTACATACTGCTGGGAATGTGCACAGTTAATAATGCAAGTGCTTAAGTGCTCTTCCCCTTCTGGTCTTCTCCGCTGGAATCCACAGGAGAATTAAAAATGTAGCATCTGAAATTTCACACCACAAGAAGTTGCAAACTTTTATTACAAGTTCAAGTTTAGCCCTTAGATAAGAGAACTCATCACTGTGATATGAAAGTCAAGGATACAGGGCAACAGGGTAACAAAAGTTACCAAACTGAGTCTGTAGTTACTGGGCTCATATCTCACCTGAATAACTGGCTATGCAACCCTTGTGCAAACATTTATGCCCTTTAGCATGGCAAGTGTACTATATCCTCAAAGTGCAACCTGAAGGAATCATATAGATTGCAGCCAGTGAACGAACAAAGTGGAGTATAAAAGAAATTCTGAAGATTGCTGTCAGTCAACTGAAAGTACAATGCTGAAAGAATTTATAGTCACCAAATTGTGATTCATCTCAAATCTCAAAAAATCTTAACTTATTAATATATTTAAAAAAAAATCTTTCAACATGGCTTTATTCTCTTTCCATATGAAAAACATGTTGTGAATAGTACAACGGTATATACAAATGTGTTTTGCATAAGCAGACTTGCAAACAATCTCTGACTTCCACTGCCATGACAAGATTAGCGTAAGTGGGCACCATTAATTCATCCATCACTACATCACTTTTCTGCTGAAACAATTTGCCTTAAAACATAAAAAAAAAGTTTGTCAACATTTCTTCTACCAATTGGCAAGTCAAATCCAAATTAAAATCATCTGCTAATCTTGTCTTATCCAAAAATTATCTCATAAATTCAGTACATTTTTTGGTATTGATGTGTACAGAACCACAGTATCCAAAGTAACTACTAATCTTTGATGTTCAAATCTCTAATTCTATTAATGAAACTAAATGTGTCATTCAAATTATGGGGTACTGGGACCAGTGTTAGTTTAAGAAAATGCTCCAACCATACCTACCGGGATTTTACTTTTTGAACCTTGGTTGCTACAATATGTCTAAAAGTGCATTAACTCTGTCCTTGTGGACCTTTGCTATCCCAGAAGGTACTTAAAATCTTTGATGACTGTCGAAAATCCAAACAATTCCTTATTTAGACCTCCATACAAGTATAAATCATACAATAAAGCTTATTCTCTCACTAGCAGTTGAGAGTTACACTCACTGCACCTAAACAGTGGACTGCAAGATGAGATCCTCCAGGACTGTACTTAAATTCTAAGAATATTTCTTTATTTAAAACAGTCTATTCAAATACCTACAATTGCTGCTGTGTTTCATAATTTATTGCTAGACTTGGTTTAACTATTTTATTTTACTACATTTTAATTGTTATGACATACAATGCTTAGATCTAAACATTTGAAGAAATTAAAAATTGTATGCATGCTTACTAAAACTGGAAACCAAATGTCAGTAATCTTTTGTTTGACTGCTTTGTAGCATAATTTTACATATATTTACATTTACAAAAAAAAGCTTGTTTTAAGCAGCTTATTGTAGTTACAGACAAAACCTGTTTTTAGCTGAAAGCAATACATGTTTCCATACCTGGTGTCCATCTTGGATCTGGATCTGCTCTTTTTCAGCATGAGATCCTGCTTTAGGTATCTTTTGGACCACACTGTACAAAGCAAAGGTGTCTTTATTATCTAACATTTTCTTTTCTACATGGTGCAGAGAGTTCTCTAAAAAAGGCATTTGGGTTTCTTCACTTGAAAGAACACTGCAGGGGTAGTTTTCCTTGTTTGTATCATCCCTGAAAAGCAGAAAACCATATAAATACCAGGTAGTATAAAACCAGGATGATACAAGTGAACAAACATTTGCAATCATTAAAAGAAGAAAATGTCTGGCAAGTAGACAGTTACCAAATAAAGTCTACGAAATGTTCACAACACTAGGTCAATTATCTAAGTAAAAAATAAACTAGCATACTTCAGAAGTAATCACACCTGATAAATTCACAACAGGTAGTACCAAAGCTCTGTTTTTTTCCCAGATGTTGAGACTGACCACTCTGAGCAGTAGAAGTTTTTTAAGTGTCTGCCACTGCATCAGTAGGTTATAGTTATTTGAGGTACTCACCAATAAAGTAGTTCTTAAGAGTAGCTGTGAAGGCAGCAATCTGTGAAAAATGGTAGCTGTATAGCTCAAAATAAGATATTTTAAGGTTGCTAATTATTTATAGGTTCATAGGTAGTTGCTAGATATTAAGTGCTAGACATGGGAATTGTATGTACTGCCAGGGTGGAACACAGACACATTGTATAAAATTCCCTGTTCATTGCACACCACCAGTCAGTTGCTGAAGTGGAGGGGCTTCCATGTGATGTAGTGGACACAATATGGAGCAGTTGGGGCCTTGATGGCAATGTGGGTGCAATCAATGATCTCCAGGACCTCAGGTAGATGGACTATGTTGTAAAATGTCAGAACAGTGGTAGCTCTGCCCTCTCTTGCCTATGCAAACCATATATGCTTCTATACATGCTGTAACATCACATAAAGGAACTGATATAAAATCTGTGAGGTTGACACTTGCAAGATATTGTACATACTCACCTTTTTGGATGCTGAAACATTACCATTGCAAAGACTGAATCCATGTGTGGGTGGCACATGTCTATTATTTCCTGTATGGTGGATCTGTCTACTCAGAAGAGGTCAACAATTTCCTGGTGACAGAAGGGATGGAACTTTAGCCACTGGCAGACCTAGCTGTGGTGCAGAGGACAGTGGAATGCAACATCATGGGCACTGGCTATGACTAGGGTTGCCACCTTTTCAAATGGCCATAGTGGGACATTTTCGGGACACACATCAGATTTTACAGGCCGACAAATACACACGATCAGTACAAAGGATAGAACTTTACTTTTTTGCCTAAATAAAAGCTTATTCTTGTAGCAGTTTAGTTGCTTATTCAGATTCTTGTAACATTTAGGTATTTTAGATACAGAAATAACTACTTTATGCAACTATTACATAAAACATGGGACATAATTATGTCCTACAATCTTAGGACATTTGCCATTTTTAATATTTTTGGTCAGGACACAACCGCCCAAAGAGGGACTGTCCCTCGTAAAGTGGGATAGGTGGTAACCCTAGCTATGACAGCTGACACAAATACTTGCTGTTCAGCTATGGATGCTGCTATCCCTTCCATAAAAGCATAAGTGATGGTCCTGAAAACTAGGAAATCCTGCTGTCCAGTACAGATAAACACCATAGCTTATAACACTGGGTTTATACATCTCTAAATTGTTCCACCATGTTTTATCATTAGCAAGATGGTACTCATTCGCACGCTATTATGCAGTAATGTGCACAGCATGAAAACCAAGATATTTCTCCTGTTACACTATAAGGCTACTTGTGACACTTAATTGCTCTACTTTGCAAATCATTGCTCATCACACTATTTTTACATAAATCTATGTGCTAGATATTTGTGAATACCCTCATTATTTAATTACTTTATTTAGTGATTTTTTTATTTAGTAAATGCTTGTATAAACACACTTGATTAATTTCCATAAATTAAGAAATACAGTATATTAAATTAACATTATATATATATATATATATATATATATATATATATATATAAAATTAATATTTTATACTAAACTACTACTATAATACAACCATAAACAAAAATGCCTGTGTAACAATTTAAACAATATTGAGCCTATAACTAACATCAGGCGGCACAATGCCAGGGCACTTGTATGGGCTAGGCTTGTAAAGGCTCCAGTGCCATTAGCCTAGTAAACACCTATGAACCAATATACATAATTAAAGGTAACATTACAGTTTACAAAAGGTTTAGTACAAAGATAATGTCTTTATATTACAACAAAAGCTCTAATTTAGCCTAATTGTTGAAGTCAAGAGGCTTTCATTTAGATTTTAGGTTAATTGTAGTAATTTCATTTTGACATATAACACTGGTTGTATTTACAAAATTTATAAAAGATAGCAGTATGCAGACTTTTTTCATTTTTTGTAATTCCTTTTCCTGACAATAGTTAATAAATACAAAAGGAGATAAAGCTGAGGAATAAGGCCACACTCAAAAATGTGAGCATTAAATGGTACTAAATGCTTGATTAAGGTAAAACTATCTGACTTGATGCATGTACAAAAAACTGAATTTTGTTTAAGAAAGCAAAGAATGTATACTAACAGTCTGCATTAATTAACGTTTTCAATATCTGAAATCCTAAATTGTTTATTAAAAAGAATATCTATTTTATGTGGAGGAAAAATGATCTATGATCCCAGAGAAAGTTTTGCAGAATAGTGAGAAAGTTATTTTCTTTGAAGGTAGAGAATTCAATGATGTATCAGTCTGAGTAAGACTGCTATGCAAATAGAATACTCCAAATTTCCAGTATGAATAGTATAGAGGATTATGACTGGATCACCAATCATAACCAGCTTATTATGTGTTTGAGACATGGATGGCAAGAAATTCACTTTGAGGAAGCTCAAGAGGTAAAATGTGCCAAGAACACATAATGATGGGTTATGATCTGAGACCTGATGATAATTCTTTGTAGTACATGGAGTTCTATCTGTTCCAAGTACTACCAGTTACAAACAAAAGTGTTAAGTGTTTTGCCAGCTTTGAAAGCCATAAAGCACTTAGCAAGTGCATTCAGAAAGATAGTAACACATACTTTGAAATTACAGAAAGCCAAATGCTATCACAGACAGCATCTGCCTCTGTTGTTTGCTGGTTAGAACTGCCAGATGTAACTGCCTAGTGTAATACCTGATCTTAACAAGTGAAGTGAGGTGCTTAACAATTGTTAAGATCAGGTGTTGTGCTACACAAGTGCTTAACTGATTTGTCATTTTCCAGATTTCTGAACAAGATCATCGAGCTCCATGTACAATAATAATAGTTATAATAACAACAACAGTAATAATAATAAACAAGTTAGGTTTTCTGCCTGACACTAACTTAATAGAAGTTGGATAAATGAGACTCAATGTTGAGGACCCCCCATCCACCTTACTGATGTGTGCTAACCCTAACCATGCCCCATAACTCTAAACTCTGCACCTTACGTTAGAAACCCCCTTTCTGTAACACTATCACTATTCAGGCAAACAGTGTTCTACGGTAGTGATATGTTTTTTGTTTTGTTTCATTTTAGTGCATTTTTAGTGAAAACTGACTATAGAAGTAAACATGACAGGTTTAGTGTATGTATCAGTATGTGTTGTGTTTTAAGGTTAGGGTAAGGGTTAGGTCAGGGAATAAATGTGTTATACGTGCAAGTGTGTGTGCGTGCTTTACAGTTAAGGTAAGGGTTAGGTAAGGGAATAGCTTTATTGTATGTGCGAGTATGTGTGTATGATTTAGGGTTATGGTAAAGGTTAGGTAAAGGGATAGAGTGTGTGTGTGTGTGTCTGAGCTGTCCTGTATAGTGACAGTGTTTTGGAATTTTTTTTTAAGGTAAAGTTTATGGGTAGGGTTAGAGTTAGATTTAGCAGGCATGGGAAAAAGCCCTCCTCCTCTACCATATTATTGCATGCTAACCCTAACCCTGCCCCTAACCATACCCCTTACGTAAAAAAAAAAATAACTAAGTAACTAACTTTACATAATAATATATAAATATTTGAGCTGAATATGTGGTAGGGTTCAGGAAAGTACATTAGAAAAAGAAATAAAAATAATTTTATTTCCATTTTTGATGTACTGTGTATGTGAAATTTGTGTTGCTGATATAATGAACTGTCTGCATATTCTGTGTCAATTATTTAACATGTCAACCATTCACTTATATATAACATGTATTATATTTGTTCCTTATTTGGACTTGAACAGGCAGCCTGAATTATACATTTTTTGCAATATAAATTTTATTAATGTTGATCTAGCTACAAAATAAATATTTTATTCCAGTTTGTAATGATATATTTTATACTCTGGATGATGGGATTGTGGTTAAGGTAGGATAGATAACTAAAATCTTAAGTGATAGTTATTTTCACATATTTATTATTATTAGTAACCCCATTTTAATTCAAATCTGTTTTAGGGATTACCCAATACACTGATCAGTTAACATTATGTTGGTTTATCATGACTTCAAGCTAAATATTTGTTTAAAAAATAATACATATATAAGAGATGAGCTTTATTTTAGTTTATAAAATATTTGCAAGAGGTTGTATTTTAAAATTATATGAATTATTGTTCCAGTGTAGTTTAATAGTTCTGTTGCTAAAGCATCATTCTTTAGTTCCCTTTGTAACAGAATGCAATATAAAACTTTCAATTTTATATACAAGTATTTTGATATTAAAATGTATTAATAAAATTTTAAATGTGTCTTAGAATTCTGAAAGGCAAAAAACATTACAAAGTTACATCCAATTAACTGAAGTAATGGCAGTTATAACTCAACTTACTACATCACAGTTTATTTTATTTTATTGTGCATAGTCTATTAAAGGTTTTGATAGCTATTGTGTTCCCTAAACTGGGTTTCTTTCCTGATTTTTCCTTTTTCTTGTCAGGCATGATGTTATTCAATTTAAAATGTGATGTGAGCTACAAAGATAGAGTTTCTTCCTGAATGTTACTCAGTATGTGGATTTTTCAGAAAGGTACAGGAACATACAATTTTTGAAGATTTAAAATTTGTATTATTTTCTGTCAGGAATGTGATTTTATTCCTTGAACTATGCTTAATTGCTGGTTGTATATTAAGTGGATGCTCGGATCAAGCAGCCTATGTTAAAAACTGCTCCATCCCATGTATCTGGTTCTTCTTGCCTGTAACTTGTTCAGAACTTCTAAAATGTCCAGATTTTTGCCTCGTATGTTCATTAAATAAAGACAGACATTTGAGTTTCATGCTAATACAAAACCTGTTATTCTAGCAACTTTATAAATTTACAAGAACTGTATTTAAAAATGCACCCCTGATTTTTGGTTCTTGCCCTCCTTTTATTTTTAAATTTGCCCATAGTTTTTGCACTAAGAGGCATGTTTTTCCATGTCTGCACATGATCATGCTTGTGTCCTTTTTTCCATGAGTCATGCTTTAAGGACTTTAATTACTTAGTACACAGTAAAAATGTGTGCCCCTCATTGATAACCCCCAGAAAGCATCAGGCCCAAGGCAGCTGCCTAAGTCACCTTGCTCTGGATCTGTCCAGATTGATAACATAATCTTCAAAGAGATTTGCTGGCGTGTAGTTACATCTGTCTGATTAGTTACAAGGGAGCAGCCAGTAAAGAAAAACTTATTTAGGAGGAAGTACAGTTAGTTTCCAACAAAGGACCTGAAGCTGAAGGTATTATAAAAATTTGTTGGTGATGAAGTGGTAATGAAGCCATGTTCACTCAAGCATATGGCCAGACAAGAGATACTGGAGTCAGGCTGGGATGAGTGCTATGCACCCAATCAGATAAGCAAAGTTAAGGTCAGTGACTGAATTTTTGGAAAGGAAGTGGAAACCAGACTGCTCTAGCCTAGGTTAAATCCACTTTGGGTTAATAAGTAAAAATGATCTGCATCATCAAAGCCTTCCTGTACATTAACAGCAGAGAAAGAGGGATATACACATATGCTACATTAAGTTTTTTAGGAATGTCTTGGAAGCAGCAAATTATTATTAGATTACACTCAGAACAGTGGCTTCAACAAGATATGAACAACCAGCGAGTCTACATGTGAGAAGCAGGGGTACTTCCTTCCATTTTTTTTCAGATCTGTCAGTTTTGCACAGCTCAGAATGGCAATTTGTGCCATTTTTTTGGACCTAGTGATGCTGTGACCATTATTCATATGCTTTGACCACCACTACTTTCCATACCACATTGTGCAATTCTAGTTTGCCTCTGAACCCCTGCTCTCAATTAATTAGTCCTTCCTTCATAATCTCCCCCTTGAGGAAGCTGTCCTACCTTTTAATAACATCTTTCTTGACACACTTAACTCCCTAGCCCCCATCAGAAAACTTAGGACCAAGTCTCGCTTTGCCCCGTGGCTAACACATATCACCCGAGCCCTTATGAATAAGAGGGACAGTGCACAGAAAAAATGGGAAAAGACCAAATCTTCTACTGATCTCTAAACCTACAGACAGCTCTGTAACTTAACCAAAAAAAAAAAAAAAAGATTATCCTGGATAAACAAAACGTTTTCCACAAATCACTTGATAATCCTCACTATAACCCCTAAAATTTCTGGAAATCTGTTAAGTTACTAGATCCTGGCTGTCATCACCCCCAACCCCTGCCCAAATAGCTCTTCCACATATACTGCTACATTTCTTAATTACTTCTTCATTGATTCTATCCTCAACTTTACCAAAAATGAAAAAATCACCGATACCCCCCACTTCGATCCATTCTACCACCTTTTCTCTTAAACCTGTCCCTATAACTTATGTCAAGTCCCTACTCTCTAAACTTAAAACATGATCACTATCAGTTGACAAATCACCTCCACAATTCCTAAAAAATATTGCTAACTCTATATCTTTCCCCATTTCCATATTACTCAATAGATTCATTAAGGCAAACACTGTGCCTGACATCTGGAAAAAAGTTTGTGTCATTCCCTTACATAAAGGCAGCAACGCAACTGACCCCTCAAACTTCAGACCAATTGCTATCCTATCTCCCCTGTGTAAAATTCTAGAAAAATGCATCCACAAACAGCTCCTCAATGACCTTCTCCAAGAAAATGTTCTTACCCCCACACAGCATGGCTTTTTCCCAAAACATAGTACTCCTACTATCCTGTTACAACAATAAGTTAGTCTCCTGTTTGTTTCTTGAGTTATCCAAAGCCTTCGACACTGTTTCCCATAGACTACTTCTATCCAAACTAGTTTCACTAAACCTCTTTAACTCTGCCCTATCTTGGTTGTCCAGTTACCTCTCCAACAGATTCCAGGCAGTGAAATAGCAATATAAATTCTCTCCCTTCTTACAAGTACAAAATGGGGTGTCCCAAAGCTCCATCCATGGACCCCTACTTTTTAACATCTTCATTAATACACTTCACTCATCTTGCCCACTTTCTAATTTTATTCAATATGCTGATGATTCCACAATCATCTCCTGCTCTGGTGACATCACACACCCCTTCATACCCTCACTCGAGCCTCTCCACCCTGTCAATAGATGGTGTACTGCTAATCAATTGCTACTGAACCCCAGGAAAACTAAACATCTTCTATTCCTACCTACAACTCTTCAACATCATAAAACAAACTTTTCTGTCTCCTCCCTGAACAATACAATCATCTCTACTGATCCCCACACTAAGTTACTAGGTGTTATTATCGATGACCACTTAAAGTTTGATCTCCACACACATCAATGCATCAAAAAAAAAATCATCAGAAACTTGGTTTATTATACAGACACAAAAAAATTCCTCACCAATTCTTCCAGACTCTACCTTTTGCAAGCCTTCCTACTCCCCACACTCCTTTATGCAGCCATTATACTAACATTCCTCCAATCTAATCTTATGACAAAAATTAGAACTTACTTGTAACAAAATTGCTAGATTTGCCTCCAACCAACCTTATTGCACTCATCGCTGCATTGCCCTAAAAAACCAGCAGTGGCTGGAATTTCATCACCAAATTCTATTTCCCCAGCTTCTCATTGCTCATTCGGGGTTACATGAACCATTATCCTGCCCCTCTCTTTTAACTCGCATCCAACCCTACACTCCCAACTGTCATCTACGTAGCTCTGAACAGCACCTTCTGCAAATTTGTAAGCCCAGTGCAAATATTGGCAAACTCCTTTACAGCTATTCAGTAGCCCAAGCTTTGAATAAATTACCACTAAATGTTACGTCTATCATCAACCCAAACACCTTTAAAATAGCACTAAAGACAGCTTTCATAAATCATGGTCATGTTTCTGTAATGACCCAACATAATTACTATCAACTTAAGTTTTGTTGCTGTCTTAACTCCTAATCTCTGTAGTACTTTTTACTGACAGACTACTAGGGGTTATCTTCTTGCATATGCTCTACATGTATAATTTCTCTGTTTCTCATTTGCCCTTTTTTCCTCACCTTTGACCTCTCACCAAGATTCTCTCACTATCTAAGCCTACAATTTGTACTTGCTCTACATCTCCTACATATTCTACATTATTATTATGTTGTTTTTTTCTGGACAGATTTTACTTTATTATATTTTTTGTACTGCTTGTGCTTTAATTTGATACATTAACTCCTGTTAAACTCTTTAAGTATACCGTGTTAGTTGTTTATTAGCTGCTATATTATTATTAGTATCATTTGTATCTATTTATCTTTACTGTTTCAGTACTTAAGTATTATCGCAACCACATTTACAAAGTGGCTGAAATGGAAGTGTTTCTGCTAAAACATTTTCTTAACCTTGAAAGGGGTGTGTGAGCAAGTATGTAGTAGTCGGTCACAGTTTGGTATGAGGCCTGAAGAGAAACAACAGTCAATTTTTCAGATCCTGGGGGCCGTGTCTCATTTCTTCCGTGACCTGCACAGTGCTACACTGAATTTCAATTCCTGCATTCCTAAGCACAACCTCAGCAAAGGCAAGTAAGTCAGGGACATACCATCTTAACTGTTCATGGCCAGTACTCCTCGAAAACACAAGTGCCTCTAACAAGTACTATGTAATGGGACAGTGATCCATCCCTCACTGGCTGCTCCCTTTCTCTCTAGCGGAATTCCTGTGCCAGCAGTGTCAGACATTATCCCGCTTTGCACAGACAGTTCTGCTAATGTGAATCAGTCACAGTACTACTGGCAACATGTGCTATAACTGCTGAGTGAGTCACACACATAACCCCCAGAATTGACAATCATTGATGGCACAGTGTACACTTAAAGGTGTTTGAAAGGAGCCGGCTGTCTTGCGGGGGACGTATTGACTTTCATGACTTCTAACATTAATGACGACTGCAAAGTACCACTCCTATGTATAGGTCAGGAGCAGACGCTCCCCAGAAAGAGGAATTTTCATGTTATTCATAGGAATTTTCATGTTATTCATAGGTTCATAGGTAGGTACTAGGCTATCGGCCCAAGGGCCTATGTAAGCCTAGCCAGCAAGGTTCCATAGCTTACGCCACCCAAGAAAGTTATTTTTCTTTGCCACTGTCCAGCAGAGACACAGAAGTGATCCCCGGGGTGTATTTCCTATTTCCCATCCACTCATCAAGATTTTTCTTGAAGAGTGCTAATGAAGAACTTTGCTTGACATAGATGGGTAGCTTGTTTCAGAGTATAGGAAGTATCTGGGACAGGAATCTATCCCTCCAGCATGTCCTGTTTATTGCGGTGACAAGGTTTAGGTCCCTAGAGCATGTAGCTCGGAGGGATTGGGATTTATTTAGGTGTAGCATGTCCAACAGCTCCGGGTTTGACATAGCTTTATATGTTAGACAGAGATCACCTTGGAGTAGGCGATATGCTATGGAGTAAAGCTGGAGTTTTTTGAAGCAGTCAGTGTAGGGCATTTGTTTGAGGCCAGTAATCCTCTTTGTAAGGTACTTCTGTGGCCTTTCCAGCTGCTGCAGACGTCTTGTGAAGTACATTCCAAAAGGAGCATTGTACTCTATAATGGTTCTTATGAGTGATGAACAGAGGGGAACAATGACCTCTTTTTTTCCTGGATGAGAACCCTTTTATGATGAGGTGTGCCACGTAGAAGGAGTTCCTGACTACTGTGGTGATGTGACTATCAAAGGAGAGACTACTGTCCACCTGGGTCCCAAGGTCTCTTATCACGCATTCGGTGTTAAGTAGATTGCTGCCTATGTGGTAAGTTCATGGGTACAGAGTTTTTACCAAAGAGGATGACACTGCACTTTTTGGCATTGAGCTTGAGGCCATGGCTCTGACACCAGGCATCTGTCTCAGTGAGGCCCTTCTGTAGGATGTCCACATCATTTGGGGACATGACTATGGCTCCTAGTTTGCAGTCATCTGTGAACTTCATTAACCAGAGGCCCTCTGTGTTAGCCTGTACTTCAGAGAAAGAGATACCAAACAGGAGAGGTCCCAGGATGGAACCCTGTGGTACTCCACGTGTCACTGCTTTGAGGTGAGATTTGGAGTCTGCAACTTTTACAGTGTGGGTTCTGTCAGTGAGCCAGTTGGCGACCCATCTTGTGATGTAGGGATTTATAGCTAGTTTAGTGAGTTTAGCTATAATTTCAGAATGGGGGATGGTGTTGAAAGCCTTGGTGAGGTCAAGATAGGCTGTGTGAACCACCTTACCCTCATCCACGGCTTTGGTGACTGCCTCAAAGAAGTCGATCAGGTTCAGGAGGCATGATCTGTCTTTCACAAATCCGAACTGGGTGAGATCCAGAGTTTGGAGGTTACCAATGTCTTTGTTTATGTATTCCATGATGACACATTCCATGGCCTTGCAGACCGGGCTCATCAGGCTAATAGGTCGATAGTTCTTGGGATCAGTGGTGGCTCCCCTTTTGTGGAGTGGGATAACTGTTGCTGTGCGCCATTCAGTGGGCACAAAGCCTGATGCGAGGCTATTATTGAACATGGTGCTTAAGTGGGGAGCCAGATCGTTCTGAAGTTCATGTAAAACGCAGCCTGGGATGTTGTCCGATCCCATGGATGCTGTGTTTTTGGCTTTAGAGAGTGCAGATTTTTACCTGCGTAGTTGTGATTTCAGGGACTCTGCATTCTTCCTGTTTAGATATGGGCCCTTTAGGGGGTGAGAGGGGGCTAAACTTAGCACTGAACCAATCTGCCAGGATGTTGGCAATATCAGTTGGTTCTGTAATTTTCGTGCCTTTGAGCTGTAACTCAGAGCAGATCTGGATGTTGCCATCTAGATTCTTGACAAAATCACTCAGACACAATAGTGGTGAAGAATTTACAATCCCCTTCTTAGGTTACCAGACATCATTTTGCTCCAACATGACGAATTCTTTGACATCCAAAATGTGGCTGTGATAATACGTCAGTACCACTGTTTCTCTTGTATTTTTGTATTGTAACTATTGAACTTGTTATTTTACTTATTGTTTCATGTACTATTGGAACTTTTCTCCTTGGGTCTCTGCTGAAAAAGGGCATCAGCCCAGTCAGACTAACCCGGTTAACAAATGTCAAATAAATAAATAAACAAACTAGGGACACCTCTTGGTGGTAGTGGCAATTCTTGAAGCAGAGGATGCTCAGTTCCTATGTCAGGCAGGTAAAGTCAGAAAATTCCAAATGTGGCTTTATTATTAATACCCACTGGGATTTTTATACTTTGGTGTGCTCCCTTGTCCCTAATGGCCAGCTGGAACATTATCACTGTGCAGTCTATATTGGTGGGCCAAATGGTTGTCTGTGTCTACATACCCACTTCAGTGGCCATGTGTAACAGTACTTGGTAGGCATATTTCTGTCTGTTAGTTCAATCTGATACCTAATGCTGGAACCTACCAGGTATGAAGGAAGGAAGCAACAGGACCACATTCACTCATTCCCCCTTGAGATGGGGCAACTAATGCTGTTCGCTCACTCATATTCTACCACCAGCTTCCTCTAGCAACTTGGGTGTATTAACGAAACCCACATTATGAAGGTTGAGGTCACACGGGAAATATGTACCCCATGCTGGCATCATAAAAAAATATAGGTGCCTTAAAAGTAATGGGATGAGGTAGATAAGCTGGCTGAAGGACAGAACCAACATACTCAGGTGGGAAAGTACTTCTTAGAATGTATGCAGGTAACTAGTGGTGTGCCCAAGGGCTCAGTACTAGGACCCCTTCTTTTTCACATTGTCTTGTATGATCACCAGGTCAAGAATCAGAAACTTTGGTTAACTAAGTTTACAGATGATTGCAAACAGGTCATTACTATCCATTCATTATAGCAGAAACTAATCCTTATAAACAAGTGGGATATGGAAAAAGGGCTAAAACTAAATGTGAAAAAGTGCAGTATTGTCACACTTGGTAAACAACTCTCTCCCTCAATGTACAGTATAGCCAATACTACACTCCAAAATAACAATATAATCAGGAATCTTGGAACCTGGGGTGATACTTCTTTCTCTCCCTTGACTACCAAGCGGCAGCAATAGTAGTCATAAAATCCTTCTGTTCAGCACAATTAATGTCAAAAGACATTTAGATCAACAGAAGTTATCATTCCTCTTTGTGCAACCTTAATTAGGCCAATTATTGGTTACAACTCCCCCTTTGAGATATACTTTTTTAAACATACTAAGCAAATGGACAGGTGCCAGAGGTTCCTGACTAAGAATATTGTTGGCCTAAAGTCCATGACATACCAGGAAAGGCCTGTAGCACTACCCCTTTACTTGGTTTCTTATATGGTCTTTGCAGGGAGAGATACACCTTGCATTCTGCTTCTTTAGGGATCCCATCTTACTAGATTTCCTGTATCTTTGCAAGTCAAACAGCTCCACTAATACTGCAATGGACTATAGACTTGACTGAGACTGATTCTCTGTTTTATCCCTATTGCTTGTTGAGATAGCCTCCAACCTGACCAATACACTAAACAGGATAAAATAGATGCTCAAAGATAAATCAATGAATAAACAAAAATAAATATAGAGAGTACAGATTGTCAAGGGGCCAGGAAGTCTTCCAAAGAAGGAAAATGTGCTGCAACCAAAGTTTAGGTAGCAAGGTGTAGCAAGTGAGTTTTATTATATATATGTACATACATACATACACACATATGACCCAATAATCACTTGAAATGCATATGAAGAACTTTGTCAATCACTAAATAACCTTGCACATAGACATAATCATCAAAACCATGAAAGGTTAAATGACGTTCCAAAAACAATTGGTCACTGCAAAAATTAATTTAACAAGTGAGAGAAATGTTTTATAGCCATACCCTCTAGAGTAGCAAACCAGGTTTATACTAGTAAACACACAAGAGAGATTATCAGTTCTTTTACACAATCTAAGTACTAACAGTATAATGCTGAAAGAGTTTTACATCTCTTTAATGCTGACATAGGGTGTAATATTTATTTGTCTTTGTTGACCAGGACAGTCCGACTGGGCAGAGCCCATTTTCAGCAGAAGCCCGCAGAGTAAAGCTCACCCAGAGTACATTTATATTAGCAAGTGAATTTCAAACAGTTCTCAGAAATACCACATTTCTCATAAAACTACAAAAATAATTACAAGGCAGGTGTATACAGTAAAATATTTACATCAACAATTTTATGTCTATACAATTGTTCCAGCTGCAAAATCTTGCAGAAGTAAATGGATTATTACTGCAGAATAGAAGCATTACTGCAAAGAAGTTAAGTGTTATTTCATTTCAGTAAAAAAATGTTTGCAAGGAGTTTAAGAGATATATGAAGTAAGTTGTAAAATAATGTAGGAGGGGATGGAAGATATTACTATTATATAGGAACGTAGTGGTAATAGCATAAGACACAGAGCATGGTATAGGATTGTTTCTATTAAGGATGACTGTTCCAAATTGGTGTATCTAGAAGGTTTATAACTTAGGTATACTGGAGATGGATGAGAGGGGCAGAGTAGTCGATGAAGGTAGTTAGAAAAAGAGCAAGATGAGAATGGTTGTTTGGGGGGAGGTGAAAAAGGAAGCATTAATTCAACTACAGGAGGAAAAGTTGTTAGGGGTGTAATGATTTAAGCAGAGAAGGGCAAAAATTTAGTGAGAAGAAAAAAGAAGTTTGTGCTTTCAACACAAGTCTCAACCTGGTGATAAACAAGAGCATGACCAAGACTGGGTAAGGTATTGTTTGAGCCGGATTTTATAGCTTGGAAGTTTGTTAATCAGTTTTACTTGTGTAAGGATGGTGTTCCAGAGCTTGGAGATGTAACAGGAGTATAGCAAGTCCGCCAGTGAATTATTTGCCTTAGTAGTGCTTAGTAGAAATTTATTACCAGAATGGAAGTCCCTTGGGGGGGGGGGGGGGCAATAATATATTTTTTAATGCAGGACATTGTTCAGGAAAATATATCAGTCTGTATGCCATAACTAGCTGAGAATATGTTATGTAGTTAAACACTAGCCAGTTTAGCTCCTTTAAGGCTTGGCAGTGATGAGCTTGGTGTGCAGTATTGGTAGCAAATTTACCTACTTTGTTATAACAGGAGGCTAGTTTGGATTTTAGTGTAGAGCTTGGGTTTGTAAGGATAGGATAGACATATAAGAGGGTTGGAAGCAAATAGGATGAGGCTAGGGTTTTTATTGCTGGGTTTGTAAGGTACTGCTTTGCCCTGTAAAGGGAACCAAGTTTCTGGTGGGTCTTTTTAATTTTTTGAAGACTATGTTGATTGAATTTAAGATTGTCCTCTATAATAATGCCATGTAATTTAGTCTGTTCTGCTACCTCAATTTTAGTACTTTTGCTGATGTAACCAAGCAAGATCATTTCTGATGGAGATAATGTTTTGGGGTTAAGAGCATCAGTTTTGTTTCATATGGATTAAGGTGATTTGACATGTTCAGCCAGGTTTTGACTGAAGAGAAAGAAATTTGGGTGATCTTTTGTAGTGTGGTTACTGTGGGGGTTGTACATATTAAAGTTGAATCATCTGCATATTGTACTATATTTGCTTGGTGTATGGCAGTGTGAAGCTGGTTTATAAATATATTAAATAGAAGGAGTTCTAGTATAGAGCCTTGAGGGACACCTATGGTAAATGGAAGAGAGGTCCTGTTGCCATTTGACTGCTTGTTGCTTTCCAGATAGATAACAAAGGAACTATTTAAGGAAGGATAGTGACTGACCTATAGATGACAGTTCAGCAGGCAACAGGCACTGTATGACGACAGCAGTTTAGTTTGTGAACTGTAGTTAGCACTTGTTGGCTATCATTATTATATGCCATGGCAGGAAAAATCAGTAAGATGTTGTAATTAAAATTGCACAGTCAATCTAATTAACCCATGAGCAACAGAGGTCTGCAGAAATAACAACAGTCAAGTTCTGAAGAAGGCAGCAGCTTGGTGAAGAGTCCTGATTCAAGGAATAAGTTCAAGCCAAGAAATAACCTGCTGGCAGGAAGGATTCATTGAAGGAAAAAAAAATAAAGAAGCTCTTAAAGATCTACGGGAAGATACTGAGGGCATCACTTTCTAAACACATCAGGAAGCACAAGTTAGAGTGAGTGACCCAGAAGTAATGCAATACACTAAAGATTCAAAATGTACTTCATTAAATTCAAATTACAAATGTTGTGTTCATTGAGATGATGTAAGCTGAGGCTAATGACGAGACATTTGGTGAGGCTGAATAAATATGGTCTTATCAAAGTCTCAGTGGTAGCCTCAGTTGTATGCTGGTACCATCACTGCTTCAGGATTAGATATTATTGCTTGAAATATCATCATGATAACTACTATTAAAAATTCTCAGAAAATAAGCATCTGACTAGAAGGTCCTGGCCTAAGAAAATAGGGTCAGATTACTCCAAAAGGGTGACCTTGACAAAATGACTAAGATCAGTTGACTGGTCCCCTCAAAAAAACAACCATATATAGGCTGCCTGACAGCCTAAACCCCAAAGCAAACCTCTTAATATGAGTAGGGAAGCAGACAAAAAAAAAATCAGTTCATGAAATGAAATAGCAAACAGCAGGGACTCACTTGCCCATCTGTTAAAAGTCTCCAAATTGTAACATACTAGAAAAAGCATCAGCTACCTGGCTGGTGATTTACTCAGGGGGACCTCTGCACCTCAAACCATCAAGTACAACATGCTCAGTGGGTTTGCAAGTGATACATGCTGTACATGCTGGTAAAGTGATCTAACAAGATCATTTGTAACAACAGCTGTTATTCTTTGATGTGAAATTGCATTATGGTACTAAAGCTTGCATAATTAGCTACAAATCCACAAATGCTGCCCCTATAATAGGAATATATAGGAAATCCACCAATATAGAGACCTTGATGCAATTTGCAGTGACTCAACATGCCTGTAACCTTGTAAAGTCCTTCAACTCAGTGCCCATAGTTTTTAATTTTCTTGTATAACTCTTATCTTAATGCAAGATTACGTAATAGCATATTTGATCTTTAAAGTTCAAAAGGATGGCTAATGATGCTAGAGGCCATTTTCACCATTATAAAATAGCAAAGCTCAATGCATAGAGGAGTTTGGGTTAATGAAAACAACAAGGTATGTACCCAAGTAATATTCCATTCCCAGAAGACCAGCAAAAAGACAAAAAAGAGCAAAAAGGAATATACAGTTTAAGAATCATCCAGAACTGAAGAGTAAAAGGAAAATATGGTGGGTGGTGTGAGTAGAAGAAAAAGCCATTGCATTCTTAATATCAGAGGTGTGGTACCTGACATATCCTCCCATTAAGCAGCTGCCCAATATCTCCTAGAGTCAGAGAATTTGTTTTATTCGGATGTAGTCTACAAAGGTGTACTGAAGTAGGTAGCCCTCAGTAAGTAGTCAGATGTTTATTGATTAAATTGTGGAAGATATTTAAAGAATATGGAAATATTTAGAATTTTTGTCTGTTATATGAGATTTGACAGTCTTTGAGTTAATTATTAAAAAAGTGGGTAAAGTTACCTGCATGCAGATGATGCGGTGAGGTTTTTACCTCATACATAAAAACTTGTTTTAATGTTCTTAATAGTTTCATTTGACTTGGAAGTCTACACCAAATGGTCTTCAACTAATCGGCCATCAATAGGAATGACCAAAAATCTTTTAAGAGTCTAGGAATTCTGGCAACAATAAAGAGCAGCAGCAAGTGCTGATTCTTCATTTGGAGAACTTAAAACAAAAACATATTGCTTATCATGACATCTAAGACCACAATGCTGCTATCAAGCTCAAGTCATAAAGTTATGATGATGATGATGGTAAAACAAACCAGTAGATGATGATATAGTAGGAGGAGAACTCGCAGATGACAGTGGGCCACTGAGGAAAGGTACACATTTTAATGTGGTGCTTCTTTCACATTCACTAACCCACCTAGTCATTAAGCATGCATTGTTTCTGCAAGTCATTCTACAACTGATTTGCTAGAGCACACATATTTGAAGGAAACAAGTTTCAAATCTGTATTCCTGCAGCTGTCATTGATTATACATACACTATACATATGACTTCAAAGTTATTATGATATAATCAAGTAAGAATCCACAGCTGGGTGTAGTTAAAGCTAGCATTACTCACACTAAGGAGTGGGTTACTGCTATTAGAGAATGACATAGTTTAAGAAAGAAATTGCTGGCCTTTTTAAATAATGTCTTTGTATAATGGTGTTGTAGTGTTCCTCTTCATTTTTCTGCATTTGCTGAAGTACTGCTCATGTGTATGGGACTTGCAGTCCTACTCTTGCACAGTGCATCGGTACTACTCAAGAGAAGTAACAGGAAACAGAATCTCTGTTGCTCTTTTTTTTCTCTGCCATTATAGGCTGCTAATCTTAGAAACCTGGACAAAGCCCAGCATAATGGGGGAATCAAAGATCCAAAAATAGGGACAAATTTTATTGCTCTTACAAACTTAGAAAGTTGCTTTAATGAGAGTTTTTGCATTAGTGTGCATTTTCTGAAGGATATGAAGCCTAAACCGCAATTTTCTGTCATTATTTAATTACTTCAGTCCTCAGTGGCTTGCCAAAATGTAACATTTTATGAGGAAAGACCAAAACTATGTGGCAAAAATCTGGGAATTCTGCGAAGATTGGGACAGTTGAGAGGTATGATAGTCTGCAGAGATTTTAGTTGGGACAGGGCAGAAAATACAAGGAAAATCAGGTACATTTCTGTTTCTTTAGTTTTGCAGAATGCACCTGATTTTTCTTGTATTTTGCTCTGTCCTCTAAGCATATGCCAATAGAAAAGTCTTGTCAATCAATGGTATTTCAGTAGGAGAACTTTTTTTTCTATTGGTATATCCTCGATTTATAATGGGTGTGCTGGTTGGGCTGTCTAAACAGCCTGAACATTTTTGAAATTTACTGAGAAGTAATTGTATAATTCTCTATACTCATACTGCTCCAAGTAGTGTAGACATCTTTATTTCTTGTCTGATGAAATAATGTACTTTACTTTCACTGAGATTTGTTTTAAACGATCTAAAGTAAAATACTCGGGTCAAGGTAAAGGTCAAGGGCCCCTGGCTAGCAAACTATATAGAGGACTGCAAATTAGTTGTGGTCAATGAATCCCCTAAAGAGACAGATCCACTATAAAAAGGTCTGATGCAGGCAAACAATTGGTGACAGAGTCATGGAATGGACATAAACTCAATGTGAAAAAAATAAATAATAGTACCCTTTGGAAGGATGCCCACTCCTTGAAATTCCCACATTGAAAATACACCCCTAAAAGTAGAATAGTCACTGGCTAGGGATCTAGGAATGCATATTGTTAATAACCTGACCTTTGACCACCACAGTTATACTGTGGTGAGAAAATCATCATAGGCTGCACAGCTTATAAGCAAGGGCATGGTATTCAGGTCCAAGTAGGTCATTGGTCTGCTGTACCTGGTTATCATCAGATCAGTCAGAACAATGCACCCGTTGGCATGCACCTGACCAGGTACTTTCAACAGCTTAAGAGATCATGGGATTATTCACAAAAAATACAGGGAGTAAAGAACAAGACCTAGGTGGATTACCTCAAAGCCTTAATCCTGTACTTGGTTTCCTACAAACTCCTGCAGAGTGATCTATGCCTAGCTTACAAGGCGCCCTCTGATCCCACACTGATGGATTTGCTGCACATCTGCAAAACAAATACTATCAGAAATACCCATTCTAAGGACATAAACCTTCTCTGTGACATAAACAAGACATGTTGGAGGAACACATGTGTGTCTCAAAGATTATCCCTCCTCTGAAACAGGCTTCCCATCCATGTGACGCAAAGCTCATCCTTAATTCTATACAAATATAGCTTGGACAAATGGAATGGAAATTGCAAATTTACCCCTGGTTTGGAAGCTATATCCCTAGAGGACAGCGGTAGTCTGTGAATGCTTGATGTATAGCTGCTGATAACATTAATTATAAACTTCCTTTGGGTATTGACACATGTCAGCAATGTTTTGTTAAATTTAGGATAAAGCTTTGCTAGGCTTAAAATAGCTTTGGCCAATGGTCTGGTAACCACCTATGAACACTGCATTAGACAGTCATATAAATTTCAGTAAATAACCAGCTTAGCTGCTTCTGTAAATCAAAAATCTTTCTCATTTCCAGTTATACAATTCATTTCTATAAGTCACAATTTTTTTGTTTTAAAATTTACTGCTACAGAATTCCTGTAATTTACAGCTATATTGTTAAACGTGTACAGTATAAGGTAATATGCCATTGTAAAACAATCTGAACAAATGTATATAAAGTATTAATTTCCTGATGGATACAGTATGTTGATTTTCTTCCAGCATTCCTGTAACTATGATACAGCATTCCAAACTTCGGTCTGAATTTACAATAAAGCCATGAGCCATGTTGCTCATCTAAATTGCTATTAGATTTCTCAGAGGATTGCCTTTTACTCTTACTAAGGAATGTTAGCTGCTATTGTTAATGAGTACTTATAGCTTTTTCTTTAACAAGATCTGTGTATCATCACTGTCATACATAGACAATAGGAGACAGAAAACCACAGTGAGCAAGACTATTACTTCTGCTATACAATGATTCCTAGTGTTGCCTTAATGTACATATGTTGTACAAAAACACACACACACACACACACACACACACACACACACACACACACACACACACACACACACACACACACACACCATTTGCATGAGTCATCTTCAGTAAGGCAAATGTGACAAACAGTTGTAGTTTATGACAAAGTATGACCTCTGTCACTTTTTCTCATAAACACCAAATCCCCAAACAAATCACCTGGGATGAAACCTGTTTATTGTGCACTGGTGTTCACTAATTATTGCATATTCTAAATATTTTAGTCAATCTAAAGTTTCTTTTGGTGTGATAACTTATTATGAGTTTGCTGACATGGTTAATTTATGGGGTAGTTCATTAAGGGCAGGTTATACATACTCAGCCTGGTGGATTTTTTTAAAAGCTTACCAAAGCAATGGATGAAGGCAAAACAGTACACATTGCATTCCTTGATCTGGCCAAAGATTTTGACAATTCCCCACGGAGACATAGTAGAAAAGCTAAATAAACTGGGAATAAACTCCTATGTTACTCACTGGATTGCCAGTTGACTCACAGATAGGTTGCAGAAAATCAAACTAGGGGAAGGCACCCCCACAAAGAGACCAGTCACCAGTGGAGTCCCCCAGGGTTCTGTGTTGCAACCTCTCCTGCTTGGCATCTAATTTTCTGAAGTAAAACAAAATAGCAAAGGGCTCTGGGCTGACTAAGTTTACAAATGACTGCAAGCTAGGAGCAGTCAGTGATTCCCCAAATGACTTTGCTGTCCTGCAAAAAATAAATAACTGGTGCCAAAATCATAGACTGAAACTAAATGCCAAATAAGTCATTACTGTATCATTGTATCCTTTGGGAAGTCATCTCTTCCAGAGAACTACCACATTATCAGTTGAGAGTTGACCCAGTTGTTTGGTTTTTAGCAGCTTATATGGACAGCAACCTAACTTTTGACCAACATTTGTCCATTGTTGTAAGAAAGTCCTTCTATATTGCACAGCTTATAAACAAAGGGATTATGTCTCAATCTAGGGATGTCACTTCCTCTCTTTACTCAGCCCTCATTAGACCAGTCATTGAATATAATGCCCCCTTTGGAATGCATCTGTCCACACACATCCAAACTGGAACACACACAGAGATATCGTACTAAAAGGATACAAGACCTAAACAACATATTTTACATGGACTGACTCAAAGCCCTGTTACTATTCTTGGTATCCTACAGACTGCTAAGAGGTGACCTGTGTCTGGCATACAAGGCATCCCTCCGACCCATTACTGATGGATTTAATGAACGTCAGTAAGTCAAATGACATCAGAAAATACTCAGTCTAGAGATATAACAAGATATAACATGTCCATATTCAAGTGTAACTTGGATCTATGGATGCGAAGCAAAAGAATTATCCCAGGACTGCCCCATATAGTACTAACAGACAGAGGTAGCTCCTACATGCTTTTCCCTATACAGGTGTCCCCTCAAATTATGTATGGTATGATCCCAGTTATTCTCATTAGGGATGATATATAATTATCGACCATGGCAAGCGTAAGGCCCATTTCTAACCAAATAGGATAAGGTTAATTGGAGCACAAAAAGGGAAACTGGCTAGGCTTAAAATGGGTAAAACAAAAGTCTTAAAATGGCGCTCAAGGACAGCAAGCCTAGTACTTTGCTATGAGCCTATGAATAGTGGTGCAACTTAGGCATATGGCATGATCTCAAACATTCAGCGATGATAACCAGATTTGCCCCAGGTTCTACACTCAAGTTTATGAGGTTTGGTCCTTAGGTTAGAGGAGTAGGATCTTTAAGGTTTTGTGCAGATTTCGTCCAGATTATGTGTGTGAACTAAAACACATCAAATATACTTTTAGAGTCATCTTAGGACAATATGAGCAGACTTTAGTGCCTCAATATCGATATTAAAATAATGGAAAATATTCAGATAAGACAAATTAAAATAATGGAAAATATTCAGATAAGACAAACTATGCCTTTGTTGTGGTATATCAAGTTATTTGCAATGTATTAGTCACTGGTGAAGCATACTTTAGGATGTTACACTGGACAACATGGAGTAAATTGCTTCTATACCAGATTTTTAGTGATCTGAAAGGTAGTGGGGAAAGGGATACATTTATAGTTAGGAAAAATTCTGGGTAGTCATATTCAGATGATCATGTGATTTAAGCATTGGAAATAAGAGAGAAATAGACAGTATTGTATTAATGCATAATATATAGTGGTACAGTGGACTACTCCATTTCTAAATGGCTTGTGTTGGGGCTTGAAAAGACTGGGGACTATTAAAATATCAAACTTCAACAAAATCTGAAAATTCTTTAGATAATATTCACAGCTGGCTTTGGGCACCTGCAAACCCTAGGGGGCCTACCAACCAGAGCAAGTCATCTTATCTTGATATTTTGTAACATGTCTGTCAAACCAATAAAAACTCGTACAGCAATCCTGTGTACTAATAAACCAGCTGGGTAATAACTCTTATTTATATCTCCTGTAAAATTCAAAATTATTTCTGATTATAGCAACAGTGATATATCAAGCAACATACTTCACAGTTCCATTAAATATTTTGCCACTAACAAAGTACCCCTGGCTTAGCTAAACTCTGCTAGTGGACATTCACTCCACTAAAACTAAAATAGCCAGCGTTAGGTACTTGCAGTGCCCGTGACTGCAAGGGGCCCCCTTAATCTTGCTTGACTACGTGGGGGCCCTGTAAAAGTTGCTGCTGGTTGGCAAAAAATGAGAAGAAACAATGTATTAATTTCCTGATTATGCTGTTTAACCTGAACAGGTCTGTGATATGAACCTGTCAGAATAAAGCTGATAATGAACATAAGTAAGGTAAGCACTAGAGAGATCAGCAGCCAAGAGGGAGTCATCTCAGTGCAAACCTTGGATTTTAAGAAATGCTGATACTTCTGATATTCGGGGATGGTTTGCTCTTTCAGGGAGTTTTATAAACATTGCCAGAACACCAGATTGTACAACTTTCAACTTATTTGCAGAAGAATTCAGTGCAATACCAATAACAGCAGAATAAAAGCTCAAAATCAGGAACAGGTTTTACATATTTCTCTAATTCAATTAAAAAGTTAATATTATAACACCTTTTGCATCAATGTGCATTTTTTTGGACAATAAGTATAAAACTCTGATGTCTGGATTTATTGACTGTTTGCAATCCTGAATTATTCACAAGCAAATCAAACTTTTTACAAAGGATTGAGCAAAAGTATGAGAAAAGTCATGAAGGTCTGTGAAATCAGCGACAGTGACAAGTTGGCATTACTCTTCACTCCACTGTAGTAAATAAAAGTGACTTACCCCTGCTGCTGTTTGACAACTGTTAAACAGCAGTCACTGATTTGGTGTGGCAGTACTAGTGTTGCACAATGTGTTGCTATTTGCTGAAATAAGTACAAAAGTAGTATTGCTATGGCTTATGGGTATGTGTGTGTGTGGGTGTGTGTGTGTTTGAGAGAGAGAGAAATATCAGTGATTTTTATCTGTGCACACACCCAATAATGCCAGGACAAATATATTATTCTTCTGGGCATCAGTCAAAATGTAGCTATCAAAAGTAATGCAGAAAATTTATCACATAATATTCAGACACTTAGATTTTCTAAGAGTCTGGGGGATCCCACTTCCCAGACTGTATAACTGGATACAGGGGGCTCCCTTAATCATCCTTGACTGTGTGGGAGCCCCCCAAAAGCTGTTGCTGGCTGGGAAAAAATGAGGAGAAAAAAACTTATTTATTTTCTGATTATGCTCTAACTTGAACAGGGCTGTGATATTACAATGTTCAGCTAAAGCTGGTAATGGCCTCTGCTCTCTACTGCATCCATTCTAAAACCAGCCCTGCTCAGATGTCTGTGTGTACATAAAATTGCTGTAGGTTATGTGAGGGGTGTGTGGTTATTACTACTTTAATTTCAATCACAGTCAAACCTTAGAGGTGTACACATGAGGTTATTATAGCTTGCATTTGGGCTGAGGACAGTGTGGTCATTGTTGCTATTACTTTTCTGACACACCTCACAGTTGTACAAGAAAGGTTAGTATATAGCTTGTGCAGGGCAGTGTTCTATCTGGGAGCAACAGAGTAGAATACATTACTGTAATCATTATTATTTTTTCACTTTCCTGACTATCACACTTCAGGCATGTATACAGGTAGCTTTGACTTTGACAGTTTGGGTTAAGGAGTGACAGAGAGATACTATGTATATGTATGTTAGCAGTCACTTGAAATACATGACTGTGGCAATTTGAACCTCTGCTTTCATCCCAGTCTAACATCAGAGGGATGTATAGACCATCTTTTTTTTGGAGGGGGGGTTAGGGATACAACAAGCCCCTAGATAGGACACGTGTATCCATTTATTTATTATTTATTTGCATTTGATTACCAGCATGGTCCACTGAGCCTTAGTGAGTCCACTTTTCAGTGGAGGCCTAGGGAGAAAAGCTCCACAATCAACTATACAATATGCAATATACAATGCAAAACCTACAATATATACAGTTGCATAGATAAACCTGAGTTGCAGTATGGAATTGAGTGAGTAGATGAAAATTGTTGCACAGTTATTCGATTACAACACAAAGGATAAGGTGATTGCACATATATGACATGACAACGCTGGTTATTAAGTTGAATAATTAGGCTAATTCTAAGACAGCTTAGTATGAATCATTGCTCTTTGTAAAGTCATCAATTTGAAGTAATGGTAGAACCAATATAGTGTAATGTTAAAATTGCAGTGGCCTATAAGTAGAAGGAGGAAGAGTTATAACAGCGTAGTAGGTGGTGTTAGGTTTTGGGAAGTGCAGTTTTGGCACATGTGCACTGCCATGGGGAGGAAAGGTGTTGTCTCAGTATTTTTTTAAGAGTACTGCACTGCTTGTATTCCTGAGTGATGATGTAAGGCTATTACATAGTTTAGAGATAGTAAAGAAGTAGAGCAGCTGACCAGCTGAAAGATTAGGTTTTTCTACCTTTAGGAACATTTGTTTTTTTGGATCAGAGCAGTCAATTTGGGTGGTACAGTGTAAGCAGTGAAGAGAGGGCAGGGCAATTGGATGGGTTGAATATCAATTCATGAGTGGTGGTTAGTTATAAATATGCAAGGTGATGGAGGAGTTCCAGCCAATTTATTAGTTGAAGTGAGGCACAAAAGTGAGATGAATATTTTGCATTGGTTACAAAGTTAGCAATTTTATTGGAGCATGAGTCCAGTTTGGATCTAAGAGAGGACTGAATATTGGTAAGGAATAGACTCCTGTAAAGAAGAGATGGTAGCAGAAAGGAAGAGGCTAGGGATAGTCTTGAGAAATGGGTGAGGAAGTATCTGTGCCTGTAGAGCATGACCAGTTTTTGGTGTTTTTTTTATATTGCTGTTAATGTGCAGGTCAAATGTTAGGTTTTCATCTATGACGACAACAAGACATTTAGTGTTAGGGACAACCTTAATGAAAGTGTTATTCTGGGAATGAATAATAAATTCCTCTTTGTTTAGGAAAGTGGTGTTTTGGGGTGAATAGCACAAGTTTATTTTTGGGGATTTAGGGCAAGGTGGTTATTGGTCATCCATGTTTTTGTAGAAATGAGGGCACTTTGAGGGAGTGACTGTAATTCTGGTATGGAATTGGCAGTACAGATGATGATTCATTCATCTGCATATTGTATTACTGTACTTTGACTAAGAGTGGTGTGGAAGTTGTTGATAAAAAAGCTGAACAGAAGTGGCCCTAATATAGATCCTTGTGGAACTCCTGTGGTGGTGTTGAGGAATGGTTGCTTGTTGCCTATTTGTGAGGTAGTTAGAGAACCAGGTAAGTGTGGGGGGAGAGATGTGTAAGTAGAAGAGTTTAGAGAGAAGAAGAGGATGGCAGACCATATCAAAGACTTTGGAAAGATCAAGAAAGAACGAAGAGACAATTTTTTCAGCATCATGTGCCTGGTTAACTGTCTCCATGAAGGATATAAGGGCAGTGGTTGTGCTTTGACCTGGCCTAAAACCATGATGGGTGAGGGAGAGGATTTTGTTGTGTAGCAGATAATTAAGAAGTTGACTATGAATGCTTTTCCCAGGATTTTAGAGACAGATGAGAGGATAGCAATGGGTCAGAAGTTGGAGATTTCAGTATTTCCACCTTTGTGAAGAGGGAGAATACATGCTTCTTTCCAAATAGTAGGTATGTGGAACTCTTGAATGGACCTGTAAAGAAGTATACTGATGGGATAGGTAATGGAGTTTGCTGAAATTTGTAAAAATTCTGGAGGTAGGTTATCAGGGGCATTGGAGCCAGGTTTGAGTAGTAGCTTTTTATGGTGGTAGTGGGTATGGGTAAGAGAGAAAAGCTGGATAATGGGGGTGTGGGTGGATTTGAAGGAACCAAGTTATTATGTGAGAAGTTGGCTGTAAGATCAGCAATGTTATTTATGAAATATGTATTAAAGAGTGAAACTATTTGTATGGGAGTTTTATCTGGATTTGGACAAGAATTATTGCTTCTGCCTGGGTTTAATAAGGAACTGATGGAGCTCTAGATTTTTGGGAGGGTTATGCTTATGATGGTTTTGAAGAGTAAGGTAGTGTTCTTTTTTGATTTTAATACCTAGACACTTAACTTGATTGCAGAGCTGTTTGTATTGGGTTAGGTCAGACAGATTTTTGTTTTTTGCCACAACTTCTAGGCTTTGTCCCTTGCAGTCATGAGTTGTTTAGTGGTTCTAGTAAGTCAAATGGCTTGATTAGTTTTCACTCTCTTTTGCTAGAATGGGGCTAGTTTATTTAGTATCTGTAGGAATGCAGAGTTAAAGAAATCAACAGCATCATCCAGGGGAAGGACTTTTAGTGAATTCCAGTTGATGCTATATAAAGTTTCATTAAGGGTGGTTGGGCTGAAGTGGGATATGTCTCTGGTGTGCCTATATTGGTGTGTACTAGGCATTGGGGTAGATTTACATATTACAAAGGTGGGTATGTGATCACTAATGCTGTTTGGGAGTGTCTCTGTGTCAGAGACCATAATCCAGTCCAGGATTGAGCTACCATTGTTGTTTTTGTTGGGTCTTGTTAGGTTGGTAATTAGCTGGGTAGAGTTATACCAGTTGATGCTGATGGTGTGAGATAGCTAACCAGTTAATATTTACATCTCCTAGCATGATTGTTTCATTGTTTATATTAGCTTTTCAGGCTAGGATTTCTTCTGATATGGGAGTGTTATTGCCAGGAGGGATATACAGGACTATGATATAGAGGCTTTTGCAGTTGTTCATTTTTAAGCAGGATATTAGTATTTTGGCTGGGGAAAAATTAGGAATGGATTTAGTACTGCATGTCAAACTATATTAAAAGTAGTAGGGTATATCAGCACAATGCCTCCATCTTTTTTTATGGAGTCTATTGGATCATAAACAAGCAAAGCCTGGGGGGAGGAATTCTGTATTTTTAATGTACGGCTTTAGCCATATCTCAGTAGCAGCTATAAAATCAGGCATGTAAATCTTGAATTTTATTTCTAATACTTTGAAGATTAAGGGAAGTAAAGTTTAGTGATTTCTAGGGGACTGGATTAGGCCAGGGTTGGGATCTGTCATCACAAAGGGTTAGGTTAGGGTTTGTATTTGGGAGATTAGTGGGTTGCCATTTCCTTTTTGGTTTATATTCATGTTTTAACACTAAGGTTATTTTATTGTTGTCTTATAGGAGAAGGACTTTTATTTAATTTATTTATTTTTATTTATTTTTATTTAACATTGGTTGGCCGGGAAAGTAAGAGTAGGACAGAGCCTATTTTTAGTGTAGGCCCTGGGAGAAATGCTCCAGATGCATGTATTTAGAATGTGGAAGAAAACCATAGTACCAGGAGAAAACCCATATGAACACAGGGAGGACATGCAGACTCTGCACAGAAGGCACCCCAGCTGAGAATTGAACCAGAGAACCTATTGCTGTGAGATGATAAGGTTAACCACTGCCCCCTTTTAGTTTCATGCAAAGGGTTATGTCTGTTGTGTATGGGCTAAATGATACATCAGAGAAGGTATCAAAAGCTAGAGCTGCATTTATAGAAGTGGCTTTATAGTAAGAAATGTTGTCATGTAGTGATGTTAGTAGTAGTAGAATGTAAAAGGTTAGCAACAGGCTGAGTACTATAGTTTTACAGATAAGTGACATGGTTGAATGGGGTTTGAATTAGGAGATTGCAGCTGGTGATACTAGGATAAGGGTACTGTTGGAGTCTAGAATATATCCTGGGATAGTAGTAGTGTTTAAGTGTGGGTTTCTTCTAGGTACTCCAGTTTCCTCCCACATTCCAGACATGCAACTGGAGTGTTTCTCCCTGGGCCTCTGATGAAAATAGGCTCTGTCCTAGTAGGACTTTCCCAGTCAACAAATATTAAATAAATAAATACATCTTGGGCTGAGGTACGGGAGGTTAAGAGAAAGATATGTATGATAATTACTGTGTAATTAGTGTATAAAGTGGAATGAGGGATGGTGTTAACTTGAGTATAGATGGAAGGTGGGCATAACTGGATGAGATATAACAGTGGGAGGAGTGTGGGTTGGGATAAATGTGATTGTACCAGAGATGGGTGGAAATGGGGGTAGGGTAGGGGAGTGGAGTGAGCTCAAGGGTAGTGAGGGTGAACGGAGCAGGCTGGCCCTGATTCCTTGCGAGTCCAAGGGAAAAAAAGTCAGTCAGGTAAGTAACTTTAGGGATAAATGCTAACCAAGTGAGGAAAAAGGGATTAGCAAAGTGGGAGAGGCTATTAACAGTAGTGAGTTCAAGTGGGAGGCAAGAGGAAGCAAGCAGAGTGAATAGAGAGATAGAAAAGGGAGAGAGGGTGAAAACAGAGAGAGACAAAGGTCAAGAAAAGACAGAGGAGATATGAGAGACAGAAAATGTATAGAACTAGATTAAGATAGAGCACTAGTAAGTCTAGTAGGTCACTTTTATAGGTTATTGCAAAGCAATTCTTAGTAATGCCAAGGAGATAGACGATAGAAGGTCAAGTGTAGGGTGATGTACAAGAGAGCCACTAATCCAGAGGCCATGAGGTAGAGCAAAGATAACTCGAAACCAATACTGCAGACATACATTAACTGTATAGAGGAGCCCAGATCCTGGTTAGGATGTTTTAGTGTCCACAGGAAGAAATTGTGACAAAACTTACCCTGGGTTGCAGGTTGTCCTAGAACTCAAAGGGACGACTGTTAGGGCGAAGAGTTTGGAAAAGGGTGTATCTCATTAACTATATAGAGGAGCCCAGATCCTGGCTAAGATGTTCTAGTGTCCACAGGGAGAAACTGTGACAAAACTTTCCCTTGGTTGCAGGTTGTCCTAGAACTCATAGGCACAACCATTAGGGCAAAGAGTTCGGAGACAGGTGTATCTCATCATTTAAAAGCTTAAGCACTATGCTTGCCAAGTACCAATCCAGCATTTGTACATCACCTTGGAGGTAGAGCAGAAGGGAATGGGGACAGAGTAGGTGTGAAAAGACAAAGTTTATTGTGAACTATTTTGTCACCTTTGAGCATTAAGCCTTGGGTACAACTTATGTTTTCATTGAAAGGAAAAAAAAAAAATAAGACAACTATTTTTTTCTTACTCAAGGTTTTTTTTTTTTTTTTTTTTTTTTTTAGGTCACCACTGGATTAAAAGGCTATGGAAATGCTCTAAAATACATCCCAGATATAACCCTATGGCTACTTGTGACTTATTAGTGTTATTTCCTAAATGATTACTAGTGTTCTTTCTTGGTCATGAGAGGTATATTGATGCAAGGAAAACTAAAGCTGAACGCTAGCACATTTTCTTTTCTTAATCGTAACTTCTGTTCAAGCCATCATTGGATGAAAATGTTGTGTAAAAAAAGGAAAAAAAAACTTTAGAAATGTACTTCACAGCATATAGGAAGTTGTGGCTAATTGAGAAAGCTGAAGAGTAAGGCAAAATGTGAAAAAAAGGAATAAAAAAGTTATGTGCATGGTACAGGGAGCCTAAGATTGCGGAGGGGTAAACAGGGAAGACTGGAGGGTATGTGTGTGTGTGTGTGTGTGTGTGTGTGTGTGTGTGTGTGTGTGTGTGTGTGTGTGTGTGTGTGGCTGAAATAGTAGGCCTAAGGTGACATTTCACCCAAGTCCAGACCTGTACATAGAATTGCTGAAATGTATCATTGTTGAAACTAAATGCCAGTAACTGTAAATGCCCCTCTGTGAGAAAGGCCAATATAATATGATACATAAGCCTGTTATAATGTAAGAGCACTGTAGCCACAGGTCAATCTGTGCTTACTACTCCTAAATGTTTTCAGCATGAACTAAAAGGTTGCTTAGGAGGGGTGACAGTAACATGGTGTTACGTAGACTGGAAGTGCCTAGGTGGTCCCCAACTTGACATCTGTTGGGAACTCCAAAATGTGAACACTGGGCCCTACTAATATTATCTAGTTTAAGGGCACTGCACTGAAAGTAACAAGGTACAGAAGAGCTGCCTTCTGGATTGACAAGCAGTACCATGGATCCTGAACAGAAATTCACCTAAATCTTAAGAGTGATGATGGCACTGAATTAGCAATTACTCAGACTTTGTCTCGCACCCTGTACCTGTTGGAAAATGCCATTTATTCAATTATCATTAAAAGATTATGTAGTAAGAGTACATGCAAAATGTTTGAAATCCACTGAATATCCTTTGTGAAACTTATTTTCAGGAATCAGAATAAATGTAACACCTACACCTGCAAATTTACTGAGACTTTTGTCATTGTTTCATAGCCTGCAGTCATTACATCTGACCTTAGTATTGCAGGAGCTCTGTCATAAAGCCCTACACCTAGAAATTTACTGAGACTTTTGTCATTGTTTCATGTTAGCATATTTATGACGAAGAACCTTGCTATGTATTAACTTTAATCAATTAAGTACATGTAGGCTCTGTGAAATAGTAGAACTCTTTACTATGTTGGCAAGTAGACTATATTGCATATGCCAGGCATTTAGTCTCATGACATGAAAAAAAACCCGTTTTACTTGCATTTATTTGTTAATTGCTTTGTTCTTGCTATAAAGTGATTGCTTTTAGTTATAAATTGACCTGAGGGTGAGAAGCTCACTCCACTTAGCCTTGCTATGCTTTGGTTCACTTCACTCCTCTAAACCTAATTCCCATCCACCTCGTCTTATGCTAATATTATACTTTCTACACATACATTTCACTTGTGACGCTTATTCCAAAGCCCTCCTCAAATTGCCTTACTACTTTTATACATACACATCTTCAGTGTTCTGCTTTCTTATCTCTTTTTAATTTTTAGCCCCATTCCCAACAGTCTTTCTCCCTTCCGTACTGCTTTGCACTATATCCATTTATAACACCCTCCCTAATAGTACCTATTATTAGTCAGTCCCCACATTGTGTCATTTCCTTTTCTCAAATAAACCCTCATTTTCATATTTTTATTATATAGTTATACTGTAGCCTTTAATACCCCTCTAATCCTTATATTCTGGAGAAGTTACTAGGATGAGCTGCCACTCTTCTTTTATAGAAAATACTCCTCTCCTTACCTATCCCCTTCCACCATCACTGAATCTCCTACTGTCCTGCAACTTGTTTCTTTCTTCATTGCTACTTACCCAATACCTGACATCTATAAAATACAGATTCCTGTACTTTATTATGGTACTCTTCAGCTTATCCTGTATTCTTCTCCTCCTACTGTGCCATCTGTCATCATACCATGACTCAATAATATATCAATATCTCTGCAGCTCTGTCCCAACCACCTATACATACTTCCTCTTTACACTCTCCACACATTGCACCAAACCTATTTAATATTGCATCTCACCTTCATTCCAAGTATAGGCTAAATCATTGCACTTCAGCTTAAACCAAAACAAAATGAAGTGCAAGAATCCTCTCCAAAAGACAAGTATCCATTATTCCCCAACATACTAAAATCTTTCTAGGAGGAGATATTCACCCTAATCCTGGCCCTACCTATCACAGTAAACACAAAGATAATTATGTTCCACATACTTCTGTAACAATAGCCAGTCCCCAACCATGATGATCTAATTTTTGCTGCATCAATGTTAGACGTATAAGAAATAAAACTGCTGAACTACATGCCTGGATTACCCAACATAAGCTTAAACCAAAACAAAATTAAGTGCAAGAATCCTCTCCAAAAGACAAGTATCCATTATTCCCCAACATACTAAAATCCTTCTAGGAGGAGATATTCACCCTAATCCTGGCCCTACCTATCACAGTAAACACAAAGATAATTATGTTCCACATACTTCTGTAACCTAATAATAGTCAGTCCCCAACCATGATGATCTAAGTTTTGCTGCATCAATGTTAGACGTATAAGAAATAAAACTGCTGAACTACATGCCTGGATTACCCAACATAAGCCTGATGTTCTCTGTGAACTGAAACATGGCTTAAACCCAGCATAAACAACTCTGAAGTCATACCTCCTGGCTACAGTATCATCCATAATGACAGTATAAAGAGGAAAGGTGGTAATATTGCTTTAATATTTCCCAATGCCCACTACTTTCCCCCTTATAGCAAACCAACACCAAAATTCAGTTCAGCAGAGCTTCTTACTGCTTTCCTCAAAATAAACAATTATAAACAAATATGCATTACTGTCCTTTATATATCCCTCCTGGTGACCACACAGCTATACTGTAAGATATCCTACATTAGAAATCCTTAACATTTCAACAAGAAAAAATATTTATTAGGTGATGTGAATGTCAGTTGCTTGGACAGAAACTCTTACTACCCTACATCTAGCATGACTTTGTGTGGTTTCACACAACTAATTAATAGCACCACACATTATAGCAAGACATCTAAATCTCTATTAGACTGGATTCTAATATCAAACCTAGCAAATACTTCACTACAGGTACAATGTCAGACTCTCTCAGCGATCATCTCCCAAAGTATATGACTAGACATCTCACATATCCAGTTACATGAGAAGTTATGTATCTACCATAACGTTCCATGTTAGTTGCCTTCTTTCTTGCTGGATGGGTTCGGAGCCGATTCTCGGCTCCGACTCGGCCACTTACTAAAGCTCGAGAGCTTATTTTACCGGCTTGAGGCAACCCTATATCCCATGATGCTAGGCAATAACTCCCCAGATCTCGTTTGGAAGCTGAAAAACCTAGCATAGACCAATAAACAAAAATCCTCCAACTGGAAGGAGGAGGAAGAGGAATAAAAACCTCCAAAGATAATTATTTACACTATATATATATCCTAGGACACCTAGATAGTGAACAAAGGAATAAAAGGACCCTTCAAAAAAGGAAGATCTTCTCGGTCTGTCCAGGCTAGGGGGATGGTGGGTGGGATGCAAGAAAGAAGGCGAGAGAAGACAACTAACATAGAACGTTATGGTAGGTACATAACTTCTCAATGTTAAGTTGTCAATCTCGCCTTCATTCTTGCTGGATGGGACCACGTCCCTAGCACCTTCATCCTGGGTGGCTTATTGGAACAGACTCTTAAGAATGGTGGAACCAAATGTTGCTCTGTCCCTGGAGGCCATGTCCAATTTGTAATGCGAAACAAAGGTATGAGGAGAGGCCCATGTGGCTGCCGCACAGATAGTGTATATTGGTAGTCTAGCTTAAAAAGCTGTAGACGTAGCTAGTGCTCTAGTTGAATGGCTTTTGGCTTAGAAGATAATTCCCTGCCTCTGAGTTGATAAATAGATGTAATCACAGAAGACAGCCATCTAGATAGGGTTACCTTGGAAACAGGAAGACCTTTCTTATTTTCTGCATACAATAAAAACAGTTGATCAGATATCCTTATTTGTTTAGTTCTATCCAGATAGTACCGGAGCTGGCGGTGAACATCTAGATAATGTAGCTTTTGCTCCGCTCTATTAGTATAGTTTGGGAAAAAAACTGGGAGATCAATTGATTGATTCAAATTTATCTGCGAAGCCACCTTGGGTAAGAAGAATGGATTAGTCCTTAGAGAAACTCTGTCTTTGTGGAAGATTAAGTAGGAAGGACGAATGCAGAGGGCGTGAAGCTCTGATACTCTCCTAGCAGAAGTAATGGTGACTAGGAAAAGTGTCTTCCATGAAATAAATTTCAATGAACAGTAGACTGCAGGTTCAAAGGGGGGGAGAATTAAGGATGTTAAGACTAAATTAAGATCCCACTGAGGTGGAGGATCTTTGATCGGAGGCCTAAGTAAATAAGGAAGGCTTTGCAAAGCTTTTTGGACATGATATTGTGGTCCGATAAGCCTGTATGAAAATTCGATATGGCTGCCAACTGAACCTTTACTGTAGAGGCAGAAGACCCTGAATGAAAAATTTCGGCTAGGAAGTCTAAGACCGAATGAATTGGGGCAGTAAAAGGATCTATATTCCTTGCCTTTGCCCAGAAGGAGAAACGTTTCCATTTACTAGTGTAAATCTTTCTGGTGGAAGATTTAAGGGAAGCTACTATGATATCCCGGACGGGATTAGAAATCATAGGAAGCCTGGCTAAGGACGGAAGTGGAGCAACCAAGCAGTGAGGTTGAGAAAATGTAGGGATTGGTGCAGCTGCCCCGACTGATGGGTCAACAGATCTGGAGCTGGGTCCAGATGCCAAGGCTGCACCAAAAGATAATGATGTAGGAACAGAAACCATATCTGTCGAGGCCAATAAGGGGCAATGAGAATCAACTTGGCTCTCAAGGCAATTGCTTTCTGAATTACTTGTGGAATTAGAGGAAAAGGTGGAAAGGCATAGAGAAGTCCCCGAGGCCAATCTTGGACTAGAGCGTCTCTGAGGGGATGGCCTGGAAGGGGGAAGAGGGTGAAGAATTCGGGGCATTTGCTGTTTTGGGATGTAGCGAAAAGATCGCAGCAAGGAAGACCCCACTTCTGAAAAATCTCTTCCGCTACCAATTGTTTGAGAGACCACTCGTGTGGCATGAGTATGGCTCTGCTCAACCTGTCCGCTATGAAGTTGGACTTCCCGGGGATATGCATTGCTATCAGAAACCGCTGAGAGGAGATCGCCCATTGCCAAAGTCTGAGTGCCTCTCAACACAGGGGATAAGACTTGGTTCCACCTTGCTTGTTGATGTACCACACTACTGACATATTGTCCATTTGAATTGCAATAGTTCCTAGGGGAAGAGAGTTGTGGAGGGCTTGCAATGTTAAAAGCACTGCTCTCATCTCTAGGACATTTGTGTGCAGGTGGCGCTTGAAAGGTTGCCAAGTGCCATGGGCCATCCTGCCCTGAAAATGCCACCCCCACCCGAACAGGGAGGCGTCTGATGTCACCGTGGCGACCGGGGGAGGAGGAACAAAAGGTCTGCCCTGATGGACTTGAGGGGACAATATCCACCAGGACAGATGACTTTTGCAAGTTTGAGTTATCATGATCTTGTGGTGCATGGGGAGTTGCTGAAAAGACCATTGGGCGAACAGCATCCACTGTAGAAGACGCATGTGAAAACATGCAAGGGGAAGAAGTGTTATGGAGGCCGCCATAAGACCCAATACTTTCAGGACATACCTGGCCTGAATTTTGTCGCTCTGAAGAAGAACCTGGACATGGTATTGAATATCTAAGACTCTTTGGTCTGTTAACTTTGCTGAAAGTTGTACGGTGTTCAAGTTGGCACCTATAAAGGTAATAGACTGACAAGGCGACAAGGCAGACTTTTCGAAATTTATAGAGATTCCTAGCCCTCTGCAAATGTGAATGGTGTAAGCTGTGGCTTGGAGAAGATGCCTGGTGGTGGCAGTGAGGAGCCAGTCGTCTATATATGGAAACACCTGGAATCCTTGTCGTCTCAGGTGAGCCGTAACCGCTGCCAATCATTTGGTGAACACTCTGGGGGCTGTAGTGAGACAAAAGGGCAGGGTTCTGAATTGGTAGTGACTGGCTCCCAGCCGAAAGCGGAGAAACCTTCTGGAGCGCCTGTGAATTTTGATGTGATAGTACGCATCCTGAAGGTCCACGGAACACATCCAATTGCCCTTGCCCAGAAAGGGCAGAATGGACTGTAGCGTGACTATCCAGAATCTTGTTCTCTTTACAAACTTGTTCAGTTTGCTGAGATCTAATATTGGTCTCCAGTCCCCTGTCTTTTTCGGTACTAAAAAGAACCTTGAGTAGATTCCGGATCCTAGTTGGTCTGCTGCGACTGGCTGGATGGCTCTTTTTGCTAGCAGTTTTGATATTTCTGATACTGCTAGTTCCCTTAGACCGGGTGGAATGTCTGGGAGGGTTCCCTTTTGTTGAATTGGGGTTTGGATAAAGGGAATTTTGTAACCCTCGGATATGATCGACTGTACCCATTTGTCTTGAGTAAGGGAAAGCCAGGCTATTGGGTACAGCGACAATCTTGCCCCGACTGCCTCCGAAGGTGGACAATCGGGCAACATCTCAGGGATGCTGGAAGGGTTTGTCAGAGAGAGGCTCCCTGCTACCCTGGTTTTGCGGACCCCCTCTGCCCCTAGGGCGGTGTCTGTTGTTGTTACCCCCTCTGCCTCTGGGGGTAAACTGACCTCTTGCATCAGACGTGACTCCTTGAGATTTGTGGAACCACATTTTCCCACCCTTCTGACCCTTATGGTATGGTCTTGAAGGGATGGAGAAACGGACTCCTACGGCAGAAAGAGTCTTGCCATCATGCTCGCATCTGGTTAAGGTGTCTTTCACTTGAGGTCTGAACAAAGCCGAACCATCAAAAGGGGAATTTGTGAAGGACGCCTTGAAAGGGTCCGTGAAATTACACAGCCGCATCCAGGCGTGACGCCTTAAGGCCACTCCTGTGCCTGCGGCCCTACTCGCTCCATCGGCTGCATATGAAATTAGACACATGGAGGAGTTAACAATCGAGTTCAGGGTTCTAAGATGTGAGTTTATTTTATCCTGGGACCCAGCAGCTGATGGATCCTGTAAGACTTCTCCCAACTCTTTGAGAATATCTCTCTGAAGGCAGGTGAAGTGACACAGGTAATTCAGCGACCGCATGGCAAAGGTCACTGAAGAAAACATCCGCTTACCGTACCTATCAATGGTCCTAGAATCCTTATTAGGAGGATGGACAGGTACTGAAGGATCAGCTAGTTCCTTGTTGGTGGCTGCAGCCACCACCATGGCATCCGCCGGTACACCTTTTGTCAGGAATTGCTTGTCGACTGGTGCTGTAATGAATTTAGATGGCCTCCAAGGGGTAGGTTCCACCGAATCCGGTGCCGACCACGCCTTCCGAGTCACTACTTCCATAAGGTGGTCAAAAGGCGGAGACACCCAGGAGGTGGAGGGTCGAGAATCGAACGTCTCCAGGTACACCGACTCGTCCTCGGAAGGATTAAGGGAAGACCAGTTCCCCCTCTGCTTAAGGATTTCCAGGACGTCTGAGAAAGAAACATCCTCAGAGGGGGACTTTGGGGATCCCTCAGACTCATCCAAGTCAGTGTCAGATGTAATAGACTCAGGGGAGTCCACATGCTTCCTCTTACATGTCCTCTTATGCGGAGGCTCCGCTGACAGGTCAGGAGAAGCCTCAGAAGAGGAAGAAATTCCCAGTGGGGAAACCTGAGGCATTGGATCTCTGGGTCCGGGAGCAAGAGAGTGAGAAGAGACATCAGCAGGCACTGTAGTGGGAGGAGCTGATGGAGCTGACCGTTGACTAAGCCCTGGGGCTAGTACGCTCCTCATCACCTCGAAGGCTCCCCTATCAGAAAGGCCAGAGGGCCCCTGCTCCGAAGAGGTAGGAACCCCAGGCCACACCGACAGGGAAGGCTCCAAGGCCAATGTCGGGGCCGAGCTCACCAGCGCCGACGCTCCGAGAGGGAGAATGGGGTCGGACAATGGTCTGATGCCACTCGCCCCCTCGGAGCCGACGAGAGAGATCAGGCACCCGGATCCCTCCAATGAAGGTATCAAAGAGGAGATCGGAGCGGAAGACGAAGGAGCCGAAGGGGGAGGTATCGGCTCTGATGCCGCAACGGCCACGGCTCCGAAGAGCTCTGGCTCCGAACTCTGAGGGAGAGTCGAAGGAGGAAAAAATAGGTGTAGTGGAAATAGCCACCATTCGATGAGACGGGCTAGAGATCATCTGGGCCAATGCCTGAGACTTTAACAGCCTACTTACCACTCTCTCAAGGTCATGATCTGAAAGCCTGGATGACTGAGAAGATCGGCTCCAATGGCTCCGCTCTGAGAGCAGGGGAGACCTCGGAGCTGAATGGATGGACTCCAAAGAAGGGGATCTTGACCTCTTCTTAGATGTAGCCAACGGAGCCGAAGACACGTCGGCTCCAGCCAGAGATGACAGCGCAAGCATGGGCTCAGAGGTATCAGCACAGAGTGGTGCCGAGACCGGAACTTGTGACTCAAAGGGATCGGCTCCAGCCGGAGCCGATCTAGGCACAGACAAGGAGCCAGCAGCCGAAGGCTTACTACTTGGAGCCGACGGTTTTGCAGGTTTCGAGGGCCACCCCGACGCAGACTTAGTTGGGGAGCCCTCGGGCTTTAACAAGCCCCTAAGTATCAATTTATTCCTGCACTCCTGCAGGACTCTTGGACTGAATGCATGACATACTGAACAAGAGTCCTGCAGGTGCAGGGGTCCCAAGCAGTAAACATAAGTAGTGTGACCGTCTGTCAGAGACATTTTCTGACAGCATGAGTCACACTTCTTAAAGCCTGTGACCTTAGCTTCTTTAGGTTCCTTCAACCTAACAGTGTCGAGGGTTACACAAAAGTAACAAAAAACACACGCACACACACACACTCTCGAAAAATTGTAAATTAACAATAAAATGTTAGTAGGGATACTGACACACCCAAACACTCCACAGGATCCCTAAGGAAAAACAGGAAAGGGGCAGGCTTAAGGCCTAACCTAAATGTGGAGGGGGAGAAATATAAGGGATAAAAAAGGGAAGGTATAAAAAAGTAATAAAGTTAAGGGTAGTTACTTAACTATTGAAAGAAATAACTAGGTAGAAAAATTTACTCAAAAAGGGTGACTGAACACTCTATATCTAAGACTTACCAGGAGCCGGTAAAAAACTGCACCTCGCAAGCGAAAGCGGCAAATGAGATCTGGGGAGTTATTGCCTAGCATCATGGGATACAGGGTTGCCTCGAGCTGGTAAAATAAGCTCTCGAGCTTTAGTAAGTGGCTGAGTCGGAGCAGAGAATCGGCTCCGAACCCATCCAGCAAGAATGAAGGCGAGATTGACAACTTAACATCAGCATATTTATAAAACATGCAAACTTTTCCAGTTTAACCCGGAAATGTTCATTAATACACTATCGTCTATTAACTAGAACTTCCTACAAATCTTCCCCTTAGAGAATGCTGCAATTGAATTTAGTACAACTTTTCTAAATGTCCTAAATAGCCTTGCACCTCCTAGAAGGAAGAGAATGAAATCAAATAAATCAATTTGGTTATCCAAGAAGAGTAAAATCTTAATGCAGGATAGAGAAAAAACAAGGAAAGAATGACAAAAATATAAAACACCTCAATATCTCAAAAACTTCAAAATTCTTCACAATTGTACTAAAAAGCAAATAATTGAAGACAAAATACAATAATATAATAATGTTCAAAATAATACTAAACACAAACATAAAAAAAGAAATCTTACACTCTGGCCAAAAATTCAACCCAAACCCCTCTCTCGATATCTCATCACTTGAAATTGCAAAGCAGTTCAACTCCTACTTTATAGATAGCATAGCATCTCTAACCAAGGATTCCTCAACATCTAATCCCAATCCTACCCAACAGCCACATATCATAACATCCATTTCCACCTTCAAACCTGTGCCCACATCCTATACAAAACTACTCTTAAATAAACTTAAACCATGCTCTTCTTCAGAGGATGACCTTCCAAATGAGTACCAAAAAATAGCAGCCAATAGCATTGCTTATCCTGTCTCTATCCTTATAGATAGGTCAGTCCAGAAATCCCACATTCCCTCTGTCTGGAAAAAGTCACACACTATCCCTCTGCACAAAGAAAGAAATTCAAATGACATGAATAACCTTTGACCTATAGCAATCTTATCTCCCCTCGCTATAATACTTGAAAAGTGCATTAAACAACAATTGCTAAACTATCTCCAGCAGGAAGTACTCCTATGCCCTACACAACATGGCATCTATCCTTCCCATAGTACTAGTATTACTCTTCTAACCTATATAGATACTGTCAATAAATGTAGAGATAATGGCAAACAATGCCTTCAACACAGTTTGTTACAGCAAACTTCTTCAAATGCCCTCACTAGGTCTCTCTCAGCCCACCCTTATGTGGTTAAAAATCTACCTGTCCAATACGTATTAGTCAGTAAAATGGCACTCTATGCTCTTTCCTTACCTCCCAGTCACCACCTGTGTACCACAAGGCTCTATCCTTGGTCCTCTCCTCTTTAGCATTTTCACCAATACTCTCTAGACTTCCACAAAACAGCCCATCCTAATACAATATGCAGATGATTCCACTCTCATTTGCACATCTGATAACATGGTACACCTCCAAAAAATTGCTCAGGAAGCTTTAGCAGCCACTGAAACATGGCTTTGTAACTCACAACTCATGCTTAACCCAAAAAGACCAAACTGCTACTTTTTTTTTGTTGCTTAAATCCCTTTCTCATAAAAAAAAAAATTGAAGTCCTCTCTCTTGATAATACAACCATTGAAGTCATTCTCATAGCAAACTATTAAGGTGATAGTGGATGATAATCTTACATTCGACCTGCATATGCAAAATTGCATAAGAAAAACTCATCAAAAACTAAGGATGCTTTAAAGAGCCAAAAACTTTCTCACTGTTGCAAGTAAAACTATACTTGCCACTACTTATCTCCTCCTGACTCTTCTTTATTGAGCACCCATCCTTACTAACCTTGAGGCTTCACAAAAATTTAAACTTGAACAATGCTATAACATAGTTGCTAAATTTGCAGCACATACCCCTTTCAGAACCCATCACTGTACAGCACTGAAAAGGCTAAATTGGTTAGAACTGCCACACTGACCAACATATACACAACTTCTTACCACCTATAAAATTATCCAGCATCCATCTGCCTGTCCAGCACTAAAAAACATTCAATACAACTATGTTCCTAGCCAGTCATTGAGATCCAGTGACCAAATACTCCTGTCTATAAACCTACCAAATCTGCTGGGTACTGTCGATACTCATACAATGTTGCTAAGGCCTGGAACTCCTTACCTGCATCCATCAGGTCTATATCCACCCTCCCCTGTTTTAAAACCACTCTAAAAGACTTCCTAGCTAAAATCTGTCTCTGTTCTTGCTCAAAACCAGGATAACCTATATCCCTAAATGTAAACTACCTTTGCGTTCCTTATACCTCTTTACTCTCCCTTCTTTACTTACTTCCTTATTGCTATCTGATTGTCTTCTCTGACTTTCTCTCTAAATATACCATAAGCCTGTTTTTCCCTCACTTCATATTGGAATTCATATTTGTATTACACTAACTTACCTTTAATTTATCTACAAACTATACAACATTTCTCTAAATATTAAATGATTGTCATACCTTGCATTGATTCTTATTTTTTTTATTATGGCTAATTTGTTATAATTAGTTAAACTGCAGATGTTTTTATGTTATTTTTGAGAATCACAAAATTATTGTTCTTAAAATTTTTTCTAATAATTTGGAGCTTTTCTCCCCAGGCCTCCACTGAAAATGGACTTCTACTCAATCAGACTTTCCAGGTAATCAAATGTCAATCAATCAATAAATAAAAATAATAAAGTAAATTAATGTCAGTAAGGCATAAAATGTTAGATTAGTACAAGAGGAGCGAAGGCACACTTGAAGGGGATAGACTGCACAATGTCTGCATAACCCACTGCAGGGGAGGTTTGATCACACAATATGTATGGATGGATGGATGTAGCATGGCTGCAACAGGCAGGGAAATGGTTGCAAGCTGCTTGTTAGTATCAGAGGTGGCCAGTAAGAAAGGTCTCATTAAAAAGATATCTGTTTACAGCTAGGAGGGGAAGTTCTTTGGTCAGCAGGCAAAATTCTTTACTTTGCCATAGGAATTACTGCGGCTTGTCTAAGGCCTTTCAAAATGTAAGAATTACTCATGGGATTAGAGGAAGGCCTGCTCACTATGCAGCACTGTGGATAATATGGCATTTCAACCACTCAAGTGATAGTGTACTGGATGAAGTTTTAACAGTTCAAGTAAGAAGGGGGCACAAGAACTGCTTGCTGTCAGTACTAAAGAAAAACATCTATGCTATACCGTAAAATATGAACATCACTATGAAGAAAAATTAAGAAAGGAGAGACAGTACAGAGCCACCAAGGCGTGAAATGCTGTGGATCCCAGTTTAGGTGCCATTGTGGAAAGTATGACTGGGCTGTAGGTGATAATACTGCTGCTCTTTCATTTTGTGTCATACAGGTCAGACTACTGATCTTCTGAAGGAAGATTCGGGGGCAAAATAATAGTTTCTGGAAGCTGAGTAACATATTAAGTTTGCAATGCTTTTCAGGAGGATTAGGCAAAAAGGAAAACATAATACATTTTGAAAGCAGAGGCATATGAGGGCAATTGATGGAATCTTGGAGAGAGAAGAAAGAAATACTTAACTGATATGTTCATCTTCTGTCACTGAATATTTGGTAAAAGAAAGTTCTAAGAGGGCATCATTTGTTTTTTTCTTAGCAGTGATATTGCCAGGAGGACACATCTATGAATCAATGCAGAAAAAGATAACTGGGTATGTTAGTGTGGCAAAATGTAAGCCCGTTTGCTGCATTTACTCAAGGAAGAAAATGCCAAGGGTCCCAAAGTTGATATAATTATCCACTGATCTGGAGGAAAAAATGCAATGGAACGTCTTCTGTTTTAATGTGTTGGTACATCAAAATATCTTAAAATTAAAATACTAGCTCCTCATTGTTCAGTATACATAACCATTCACTGTGCTTCACAGATGTTCTAACTAGGTAAGAAGAAACTGAAAGCAAAAGAAAGCCCAAAGAATGAAAGAAATAAAAGTGAATAGTTGTGATGCACCCACACGTGTGTGTGTGTGTGTGTGTGTGTGTGTGTGTGTGTGCATAGGTGGAGAACTGCACGTAATAAATAATTAAAACAAAATGAACAAAGAACTGAAGTAGTAAATAGTTAAAAAAAAAAAAAAAGTTGCCAAAAAATTCTGGCACAACCAGGACTACTGACATCTGTTAGATTTTGGTGTTGATCTATTTATCTGAGCATTTAGGAATTAAACAGATATAAGCTAAATACTGGTCTGGGAACAGGACTTGCCATTCCTCATTCAACAAAAAATAACTATGAAATGGCAGATGGTGGAACTGCTGCCAATAAACAGAGATACAGTTTAATAAGGGAAAAGGAGAAAACATGAATTGGATGGGAGATAGGAAATTCACCCCGGGGATCACGTCAGTCGCCCTGCTAGACAGGGGTCCAGGGAAGTAAATAGTGTGGGAAGAAATATCCAGGGAATTGTTATGGCTAGGCTTGTATAAGCCCTAGGGCCGATGTACCAACCTATGAACCTATGAAAGAAAATGGCTGATTTGTAAAGGGGAAAATGAAAAGTGGTTTGTGTAGAAGAGATGGCTGAAGTATAAAGGGGAAGAAGAAAAGTGAGTGGAGGAGAGGGGGTGACTGAAGTGAACCACTGGGTGAAGGAAACACCAGTGGTTAATGCTTCTCAGGTTAACAGGAGAGTCACAATCATAGACACAGCAGAAGTCAAGACATCTGATAAAGCAGACAAGGCTCAGGTAGCTGTAAGCAAATTTCCCAACAGATTGTGAAGGCCTAAAGCAATAGCCACAGCTAGGGAGCACTGGCCACAAAGTATTACTTGGCAGAAAAAGAATATGACCCCAGTGGACTATGAGTTCAACTAATAAAATGAAAGGGACTACTTCAAAGTATAAGAAATTAGTCTGAAGCATAACACAAAGTGAAGGTTAATAAGTATAAAACAAAAATGCAGTTAGAAATGAAAGCTTTAAAAATGATTGTTGTCATGAATAGTGTTTTGTGATGAAGCAAACTGAAGTTATATGTCTGCTAGTGCTGCAGTTAGAATTCTCCTTGTTTGACAGTTCCAGATGGTAATATTTATTTATTTATGTTACATTTGTTTACCAGGAAAGTCCGACTGGACAGAGGTCCTTTTTCAGCAGAGGCCCATGGAGAAAAGCTCCAGTACCATCACATTAGAGTTTAACATAGCCAGATATCTGTTTACGTACCACTTAAGGAGCTTTTTAAATTGTATGACAGAGCTGTAAGATGTTATTTCGGCTGGCAGCTTATTCCATATTTTTGGAATGTAGCTAGAAAAGAGAGAATTCCCAGGTAAGTTGTTGGCTTTGGTGGTGTCTCGAAGGTGCAGGTTTCTGGAGCGAAGACATGGACAGGTAGTATATGAGTACATAGTATTTTGGAGAGCAGGGATTTTATCAGGTTGGTGGACAATTCTGTGTGCAAAGGTTAGTTGGTTAAAGTACATAAGCTGAGGGAGTTTGAGCCAGTTTAGATGCTTCAGAGAAGTACAGTGATGTGACATATAGGAGGCACCAGTAGCAAACTTTGCTATTTTATTACAGCAGGATTCCTGTTTGACTATGTCAGTTTTGCAGAGGTTGGTTAGTAATGGGGAGGCATAAAGGACGGATGATATGAGGTGTGTGCGGGCAATAACAGCTTTTGTATTTCTTGTAAGAAATTATTTGTTTCTATACAGGCGACCTAGTTTTTTGTGGACCTTCTTGATTGCTTGGGTTATGTGAATGTCAAGTTTGAAGTTATTGTCCATTTCTACTACAACCAATTTGGTGGGGGTTATTGGAGTAATCATAGTTTGATTTTTGGACATGATGGCAAAATAATGGGAAGATGAGGGGGATCTAGTTGAGCTAAAAAAGGAGGAGCTTAGTTTTGTTGGGATTCAGAATGATTTGGGAGTTAGTGAGCCATGTTTCAACAGATAGAAAGGAATCCTGGGTTATGATATGGAGGTCTTCTAGAATGCGGGCTGCACATATTAGGGTTGACTCATCTGCATACTGTACTACAGATGTGTGGGGTATGGAGGTGCAGAGCTGGTTGGTGAATAGAGAGAATAGTACAGGTCCAAGGATGGAGCTTTGTGGAATCCCTAGGGTAACTGGGAGCAGTGGAGAAAGGTGTTAATGCCACTGGACAGCTTGCAGTCATTCTGCAAGCTAGCTTTGGAACCATGTGATAGAGGAGTTGCTAAGGTTTTGGGTGGAGAGAATGTTGACATGTTTGTTGTGATTTACCATGTCAAAGGCTTTGGATAGGCCAAAAAATATAGTAGATACATATTGTCCATTGTCTCTATGGTGGTTAACTGTATTGGTATGGGACATTTGTGTGGTGGTGCTGGTGCTGTGAAAGGGATGAAAACCGTGTTGGGTTTTTGACAGTAGTCTGTGCCTGAGAAGGTAGTCCATTAGTTGGTTTTGCACTACTCTTTCTAGTATTTTGGATAAGAGGGGGCAGGATGGCAACTGAGCAATAATTTGTAAGTTCAGTGGAATTATCACCCTTGTGTAGTGGTAGAATATAGGAGTAGGGAAGACTTGTTTTTCTGTTGAGTTTTGAGGTTGATACTGTTTTTGCTGATTACTGTGTCAGGTGGTAGCATGGGGGATAGGATTTGGGTGTATGCCACTGGTAACTGACTAAGTATGTGTAAGTAGAGTCTGACAAGCTTGTTTACTAGTTTGTCATGCATTTGAGAGGTATGTGAAAAGTTTCTTAGAGAAAGGAATCTATTTAGATGATATTCCATGTTGGAGGTAGAGAAAGGGAAGGTGCTATAACATAATTTGAAGGTTTGCTTAGTTGTATTATTTGAGTAGATTGCCAGGGAGGGGACTGTTGTGTTGTAGTGGAGTGTGGTATGAGGTGAGGGAGTATAAGAGTAGCAGCAATGAACTAATGACAATTTGGAGGGGTGATATGTGAAAGTGAGTCTTGTAAAGGGGACGCATTTTATTAGGGAAGTTTGAACTTTACTGTGTGTAGTGAGACCGGTATTTTATGTAGGTTATAGACTGTATGTGCAATGGTTAGTGTGTGAGTATGCAGATAGGCTGGAAGTGCAGAGGTTTATTTGTGAGTAGAGAATATATTTTACTGTAGAGATGTAGGTAATTTACTTACTTACTAATGTTGTAGAGTGGGGTGATTTGTAGTGTATGCAATTGTTATTGTTAATTAATTGAGGTTTGGGCATTGATTGGTAGCTATTTGGGTAGGGTTGATAGGTATAAATGTAATCAAAATGAGGTGTGTGGGAATTGGGGTAGGGAAACAGAGCAGTCTGGCCTTAGCCCCTTGAGCGGCTCTGTAAGAAGAAAAATAATCAGCAAAGTAAGTAATAGTAGAAGCATAGATTGAATAGTGGGAAAGAGAGTTATGGAAGGGGTTAGGTAGAGGTATTTAATAAGGAAAAAGTTGCCTTAGGAGAGAGTAAACAGGTAGCTGAGCAGATAGAGTAGCTAAAATAGAGCAGGAAGAGAGCCTTTAAGTGACAGATTTATCAAATATGGAAAATTAATATATCTAGAAATAGGAGGATAGTATTATCAAGGACAGTGTAATAAATGTTTACAGATTAGGCTTAAGAACAAGGGATAGGAGGGTAGTATGGAGTACAGAGTGCTTGGGGAAGTTGAGGGGTGATGTACGATGGAAAGATAGTAGTCAGAGACCGAGGGACACAGACCAAAATTATTTAGACCAAAATTTATACACATACATTCCTTGGTAGTGGTCAAGGCTTGATGGTAGCAGGTACAGGCTTCCACAGATAGAGAATAGATTTCCCCTGGGTGTGGCTTTAGCTTGGGACTCAGTGTCATGATCATGAATAAAGGAGAGCTCAGTTACGGGAGTACTTCATTTCCCTGATAGTGGTCAAGGCTCGAGGGTAGCAGGTACAGGCTTCCACAGGTACAGAATAGATTTCCCCTGGAGTCAGCTTTGGCTTGGGACTCAGTGTCATGACCATGAAGAAAGGATAGCTCAGTTACAGGAGTGCATCACCATTTCTTTAATTTATTCAGAGTTTGCAGGTCTTAATGACTGGATCAGCAGTCATACATCGCTCTGGGGCAGTTCATGACACTAGGAAGATTATAGTAGAAAAGGACATGGCTCCCAATAAATCATGACATATGACATGATTTATTGGGATTGCAGGAAGGAAGGCAGGCAGGAAGGAAGGGTGTCCAAATGAAGTAACAATTATTTTTAGACAAGTAGGAGCCCTTATATTTTAAGCTGCAGCCTGGTAAGTGAAATAACATCAATATTCATTCTGATTGAAGCACTTGTTATGCCAAAAATATCAAACATATACACACTCACTTGCACACACCCACATACACATTTTTCAACTGATCTGTTCTTTCAAAAATCAGAAGAGCCGGAGGTACAATAGTGAACTTGTAAGTTAACACAAGGTACTGGCTGTCAGAGATAAAATATGAAGGATTCAATCCACCCACACAAAAAAAGATGACTAAGAAATTCATAGATATTAAAAGAAGTTAATCTCATCTCTGTAATATCTAGAAAAGATACAAAAGATCCATAAATTGTTTGTCGCAGCTTAATCATTTAAAAGGTGGTACTGTGCTTTGTCTGAAAGAGGCTGATGATGCAAAGCAAGACTAGGACTTCTGTCCAGTGCTGACGGGTATCTTAAAAAACAAATCACCCACAACCCATTTGTCAGAAACATGGCAGATTTAAAAAAAGTGCTAACATGCACAGACACAGAAGGAAAATACAAGCATCACCCCCCACCAAAAAAAAAAATATATATATACACATGCATGGTATAGGGCAGATTAGTCATTCTGGGAATAGGATTTCTATAATTACTTTTGGAATTTCACAGAGTAGTAGCTGCATAAGCAAAACTCTTTGTGGACTAGTATTACTGTAATTTGCATAGCCAGTTTAGCCAGCCTTTTGACTGCACTAACACACCAGGGAGAAATGACTGTCACCTTATAGAAAAAGCAGTGAAGGACAAGACTCATTTCTGAATTCTGATTGCTTTTCCTTCTTATATAACTGCTGCTTTGATAAGAAATATTGCACACTGTATATACAACCAAGTACAATATGACAGTGATTTATATGTTGTGCTTTTCTTTGCTAAAGCAGGATTTCATGTTTTAAACATAATCTCACTTAATATGACAATCTATGCATGCTGAGCTGTGTTTTCTGGTCTTAAAGGTTACATCAGCAATAACATCCTTTATTTATATAAGCATTGTGATTGTGTGCATCCACTGTGATTGCAATGATCCTTTTGTGGGGTGGTGAGAGAAGTAGGACTAATTACAGTTATCATTCAGAATGAAGACTAGAGATAAGATTTATTCAGGCACAATATCCAAAGCACAACAAAATAATGTATGCAACCATACAAATGCAGCAACGATGTGGACAAGCACTTCTAGTAAACATAGCAATTATCATATGACTTGCTGGCATTCACTGTCATCAAATCTAGGGGGTCAACATCAATGTACTGACAGTGGCATCATTGTAAAAACATTCATACTGAGAAATTGGAATACATAGCTTTTCCAAACTTGGTATAATTCATATACACTGAGAAAATTAATATGTAAGACATAAGAAAAAAAGAGAAACCAGTTGACACATTCTTAGTAAAGCAGGACTAATGTAATTATATCATGACTACAGTTGTAGCTGAGCATATGAAATGTGTTGTGCTTAATGCATTGGCATCACTGAATATCAGCAAGGAGGTGCGTTTTCACATGTCTCTAAAATGGCTAGTGTGATATAGCTGCTAAGATACCACATAATTTCCAAGAGAAGACACAAAGCAACATGGAGTGGCCGATAATCTTGCACAATTGGGATGATATGCTGGTCTGAGTAGCTGAGGGCAATAATTCGTATTGCTTAGGCAACAGTTTTGTTTAAAGCTGGATATGCATTGTCCTACATCATTTCAGAGAGACTTTTTATGGTTGTGTGAATGTATTTGCTCAGTATGTAATACGTATGCGTAGTTCTGTTTTGCACTGACATCTCCTCAACCCTTTTTTCCATTTCCTACATGGGATTGCCACCACTATTAATTCAGTGCCACTCTCCTACCTTGCTGTCCATCCATTTCTTTGCTGGATGTCCCGATTTCTTTTTGCCTTCTTCCTGTCTCTCACAGGTCTTCACTAAATTAACTTCTACTTTCCTGTACATGTATCACAACCACCATAATCTCTTCAATGTGATCTTCTTTATAATTGAAGCTACTTGGGCTTCTGCTCTGATAGATTGCAGGATAGAGTATATGAACACACTTATGCCATTTCTACGAACAAAACAGACAACCCTTTGGCTAAATATGTTATCCATAATATAGGACATAGGTTTATGTTCAAAGCCATTGATCAAATACAGGTGGATATGAGAGGGGGTTCATTCAATTTACTTTTAGAGGAACGCGAACTTGCATGGCAAATTCGCCTTAATGCATTTTCTTTCCCTGGTCTAAATGATGCATGTAACATTGGATGTTTACTAAAACTTAGAAGTCTGAAACGATAACATTTCTTGACTTTTTATATAGTGTGAGAGACAACTAGTTTCCCACTTCCAGTTTTCCACTTACAGTATAAACTTGTGAGGATGATTTCTTTTGTAATGTTTATGAGTATTCTTAGTGAATGTGGCTTTAAAGCACTTGTGAGATTTATTTAATTGTTATGTAGGCATTCCATCTAATTAATCCAATTGACTTTAACTGATTTACTTTATCATGTGACTGTATTAATTATTTATATACTACTCTTGGAAGAATGTGCGTTTATTTCTGAAGAAGTTGCTTGACTGTGGGTTTCCTGTTTCGGTTTGCTTTTGGCTTTAATTTTTCCTTAACTTCTCTGCTCCACTGCCGAGTCTGTACCAGCTAGAAATACTGGGTGCACCATTGTTTTGCACACCTTACCTTTCAGCTTCTTTGGCATTCTTCTCTCACACACAACCCTGACACTCAGTGCCAGTTGGCTGCAGCCCCACTGATTCTCAATTGGACATCTTCATTCAGACTTCCCTTCTCCTCCACCCTTCCCCAGATACTTAAAGCTGTTAACCCATTCCTATGTTTTACTCCTATCTCTATTTTCCAATTCTTCTGATTTCCCCCATTTGTTGCCATTATTTTCTGAACTGAGCTTCATCATGTGTACCTTAAGTTCTGCATTACATTCCCCTATAATTTCCCGACATTACTGTTCAGCATCTCTTGTAATACCACACATTGTCTTTTTACAGTATCCTTGATGATCGCTCCCCTCCATCCTGTTTACTAATGTAGTCCATGACCAGTATAAAAAGCAGTGGGCTCAGTACTGAACCCTTGAGCACACCCACTTACAATGAGAACACCTATATGACTCCTAACACCTTTTGTTCTTGTGTCATTTGGTGCTGTTACATAGCCTACACTAATTCTACTAACGTTTCTGAGACTTTAAATATCCTGGGAATGTCCAAATCAATTTTCTTGGGATAATTGTCATATGATTTCACCAAGTATAGCAATGCCCAACTGGACTTTTCCCTCATACCTACCTCTTTCTCCCTATCTATCTCACTGCAAACATCAGGCCAGCTGTGCTGCATCCTTGTCTGAATCCAAACTGCTCACCTCCCATTTTAATTTCTACTACTCTTTATATTCATTTATCAATACCCTTTTCCAGCATTTTCATGAAGTGTGACAGGAGTTTGTTACTTCTATACTGCCCCCAGTTGCAAATGTCCCATTCATTCTTGAATACTGGCACTTGTAAGCTCATTTTCCAGTCATCTAGGATGGATCTATGTCATAAGAAAATCAAAATATCCAAAACTCAAAATACTGAAAATGGAATTTGCCCCTTCTCCATTGTTGTGCGATCTTGGAATTCATATATACAATCAACAGGGGGTATGGGTGCAGGGGGGCTTGCCCCTGCATTAAAATGTTTCCGATATTTTGAGTTTTAGATATTCTGATTTTCAGTCTTTTGAACTTTTGATCTTGTGATGTATGATGGTCCCACCACTGTAAACTAATATGGGATATCCCCATGCTGGGCCAGTAATAAAGGAGCCTGAATCCTCACTACTGACACTGGATAAGGACATGCACATGCAGCAGAAATGGATACACTCAGTATTTCCAGATGCAAACCTGTCTGCATCAAGCACAGTTTTCCTTAAGAGCACACATGGAAGACACTCAGCCCGGGGTCTGAATTTCTCCATATCTGTTTTTCTTGAGGTCCCCAGTAAGACTTCTCTCTGTTACAGCTGTAGGGTTAGATGCTCAGCCGAGTGTCCTAGCCAAGTGCTCCAGCACTCTCTCCATAAATCCAGTGCTTCATGCCCCTTCCTCAAGTTGCTAACACACACACACACACACACACACACACACTCTGACAGATTTGATTTTTCACACACACACCTGGGAAAGGCTGGCACAGATTTACCTGCTGTGTCCCCTTCTGCCAAGAGTAGAAGGTAGTTATCACTGCGACCAGAGATGCCACATTCAGGTACTCTAAGGCCCTTAACAAATGGTGTCCAATTATACTGTGTAATATTAATACTAATACAAATGGTAGTAATTGACCAACATGGCTAGGCCTTCTGGCGTGGCCCACAGGGTGTCACCAAATAAATATAAGCACTCTCAAAAGTCAAGTACTTTCTACAAGGACCAGCCACAATAAAAGTTTAAATATATTTAATAATAAATAATAATAAATAATAAAACATAAAAATGCTGAATATATATTTACAATAAACCACAGAGTTCAAATCACAGGACATATATTGAAAACATCATCAATGGACAGGTTCAAAGAAAAACAGTATCTAAACTAAGCTTCACTATATTTTCCTGAGTGAATCTAAAGGAAATTATTGTTTCCTAATAACCTACTTGGACAAGGCAAGATGAAATACATGAGCAGTCTTTCTAGACATGCTCTCAAACAGAATACTCCCTCCTCAGAGATTACTCCCTGTAAAATATAATATCCAAAATGGCTTGCAGAATAACCTCATCTCATCACCTGACTCTAGTGTCTCACAGTAACCCCCCATTTGAAGCTGAGACAATAATTTAGCATAGATGGCTACAATACACATCTTAAATTTTTATGCATTTCAACACATATGTACGAATCAGTTTGATATACAAATGGCATATAATTATTTACAAAATTCCAGCTAGCTGTGTTGGCACAAGTCATACATCCACTCCCTTAGTTCTGGCATGGCTGGTAGTACGTTCTATCATCACAGATCTTATGATATAGACCCTCTAGAATACATCTTTCAATCCATACTGGTAGGAATACTCTCAAGAGCCATTTCTCCCCTAAATCACCCAACGTCTTGAATATATCTGGTGAGACCTTATCTGAGCTTGCTGCTTTCCTTGACTATATTTTCCTTACTGTTGTTCTTCTTCTAAGGTTGGCTCTTCTTCCCATTTCATTGTAGGCTGTGTATGAGAGGTACAGCTTCTGTAGCATTATATTCATTCAGAATCTGCTGGAAATATTCCTTCCATCTGACTTTGGCGTCCTGTGGAATAGTGAGCAGGTTGTTGCTGGCATTCCTTATGAAGGGTGTCTGATGACTCTCCTTTAATTTTTTTGTATTTGCCTTACAACCTGATAGAGTTTCTTTTTGCCATTCATTGAGTTACATTCCAAAGGTTGGTACTAGTAGAGTGCCTTTGAGGTCTTATTTGCTATTGCAGCTGCCAGTATTCCTGCTTAGGCTGGTCAGTCTTTTCTCTCTCTTACATTTTCTGGCATTTCTTCTTTCTTTTGTTAACTTCCTACACTTCCGCATTCCACCACTAGCATTCCTTCTGCACCATAGTTTGATAAACAGTATAGACACAAATCTTCATAGTCTTCATACATGGTGTTTTGAAATGCTGACATTTTTCTTTTCTATAACCACTTATTTATTTTTCTTCCCGAGGTACTAGAGCCCTGAGCACTTTCTTAAACTCTCATGTTTTCTCTTCAATGAACTTCTAGGTCTTCAGCCTCTGTTGACCTTAGAAACCTCTCTGACCACTGTTTGTAGTGACTGTGGCAACCAGTGGCTTATGCTGTGGGCTGACTGTTTTACTGAGGATGACATTTCAGTGTCTAATTCTACCCCATTCAGAGGAAGTCTACCTCAGTTGCATGTTAGCCATTCTTTTATGTGATCGTGTGTCTGTCTATGGTGCTCTACCATATGTTGGTCACCATCAAGTCATTAGCCAGTGAAATATGGAATGGCTTTTCCTTCTTTATTCTCAGACTTGTGGACTCAGGTAAGTCCTCATATCCTATTATGTCTGTCCTGATATGAGCATTCAGGTCCCCCATTTTCAACACCAGCTCATGTTGTCCTGTTTTGTATAGTAGGTCCTGCGAGCATTGCCTGAATGGACTCTTTTCCTCACCATATGAGCTTATGAATACTGCCCTGTCTTTACTCTGGAGTCTGATTGCCATGGGTCTGTCACTAATTCTGATGACATCTTTCACTGGCTTCAAACGATGCTTCCTCCACACAACTTTTAAACCATTTCTAGTCTGTACCCCCTGAGTAGCAGACTTTGGGTCACAAGCTAAGTGGCTTTGCTGCAGTGCCTTTCCACCTCGTCTCCTGAATACACAGGATATCAAGTCACCTCCTTACCATCAAGTCATCCATTTCCATGCTGCGGACCTATATTCAAGTGTAGCAATCCTTGATTCATGGTTGGCAGGTTGACATAGTGCCCCTGAAAACATGTTTTCTATTTATTTATGGTACTTTGTTATTCTATCATACAGACATTTTCTTTTTCTGTGTTACTTTCTTCTACATTTGCGATTTCCAGGAGTCACGTAAAGTGGTTATGTCTTATTATTCCCATTTCATCCAGAATATACATATTAGCCTCCTTCAGAACTGGAACCCATATAGTTTTTCTACCTTCTGCTGGATGGCTCTCATCTTATGTATGTACTTTCTGAGATGTCGTTTCAAGAAATGGGACAACATTTCAAGCTGGTCTCAGTTATTTGTGACTTCCTGCTTTCCACTTGTGATGCCTCTTATAATTAAGTCTGGTATCTCTATGGTGTATGTTACTCTTGCATTGGTATAACAAACTCTAGATTTGACAGCTAACAAGACTGCATCTTCTAGTTTGTCCACTAAGTACATTATGATTGGAATTAGGAAGACCTAGCAGGCCCAATCCAAACTGTGATTGGCGCACTCTCCACTTTCTGTCTGTGCTATGATTCAGACAAGAAGTAGCATTCACCCCTATAGTGCATAATATGCCAAGCTGGATAGAGGTGCACTAAATACCCAGGCAATGTGCACTGGTAGTGATCCAGCCTTAGACCTCAGCCCCTTCATGACCAAAAGAGCACGTTATCTGCCACAGTGCTGAATTCCACTTGAACATGTAGGGACAGTAAACTATATATGAAAAAATGCACATGTAGAATGCATTTACCCTGACAATATTACAGGCTGTATACTTTTAAAATACTCTTAAACATTACTTGATAATCAGACTTAAGTTATAGCTTAAGTTTCTCAATGGATTCTTACAAAAGACATCAACTGGGAGAATAAGTAGACCTTTAAACACTAATGGTCATCTATACACATGTAGGAGTGATCACCCTATGCAGAAGAAGAACATAGTGCAGGGTATGCACCCCACTTCTCCATCTCTCTCAAACAGCCAGCAATGCTAATTTTTCTGGTTATGATATGAAAAGCACACTGTGCCTTTTACAAACTGGCACATTGAATGGTAATGGGTTTTGATGATGCACAAGAGGGATTTTCATACCAGCATTACTACTACTCTTGTCATCCTCCAAAGCATTTAATACAGGAGTCCCTCATAGAAACAGGCTGTTACAGCTGCATTCCATCACCCTGAAAAGCATCCTGCACTGGTAGAGTATCAAAAAGAAAAAATTACCTACTCGTTTATGCTATTACCATGCAGGCTGCATAGCACAAAGCACTTTATGCATGTCAGTTCAACTGTCATGTAAAGGAACCTCAGTATTCATAGATTATCACCTACCCTCTCCTGTGGTGTACAGATCAGAATGGAAGGCTCACTTTCAGGCCTCTTTTAATACACTGGTGCACCAGAAGCATTTTCAGCTACGCCGATGAACCAGTGGCATTTACATTTATGCTGGTGGAACAGTAGCATTTTCTTCCATGCTAATGCACCAGTAGCATTTAAAATTATGCTGGTGCACCTGTAGCCTTTACATCTACGCTGGTACACTTGTAGCACTTACATCTATGCTGGTGCACCTGAAGCATTTACATCTATGTGGGTGCACCTGTACCATTTGCATCTATGCTGGTGCCCAAGTAGCATTTACATCTATGCTGGTGCACAAGTAGCATTTACATCTATGCTGGTGCACTAGCAGCATTTGCATTCATTCTGATGCACCAGTGGAATTTATATCAGATTTCAGTCAGTGACCTACTACTACACAGATGACAGTGCGTTACATATGTATTCTTCAATGGCCAGACCATCAAAATGGGCAGAACTTGGGCAGGGAGGGGTGTTACAGGGGATGTAAGGGGGATGGCCTTGGCCCGGTTTTAGCCCCAACAAAAGTTGTCAACCCTATACACAGTTGAGTGACTCGTGGCTCATTTCTGCAAAATGAAGTACTTTTATTGGATAATCACATTTTTATAAGCTGTTTAAAGTACACTGCCGTTATCCTGAATTACTTATTAAATTTCTTTAAGTTTTTTATGGTGACATTTCACTCCAGATACTCTTTTACTGTGCTTTTACATTAGGAGGACTGGGATTATTCATCCAGTGGCAGTAGGTGTTTATCTGTTTTATCTAAACTGGGAAGCACACAAAAGGGATCCAAGTCCATCCATTCATCCACAACCCCTTTTTTCCATTTTATTTTCATGGGTTCAGGGTATCACTTCATCAGTGATAACCATCTAGAGCCAAGGTTCACTCTGCTGGGTGGCCAGCCTTGAAATGGCACAAAAGGGCTGTAAGTGTAGGGGTTTTATTGGCTAGTGGGTGCAGTAGTCAGTTTTCTGTATTTCCAGTGTTCACTGTGCCAGTGTCCTGTACAGACACAGACATCTAGAAACAGCACTTATTTTTGTTATACTGTGAAAGCTTACTGTGCTGTTTACTTTTTTGCACTTCTTTAAAGTTGCATTTTCTGCTGTAAAAGCTGGCGTTTTGCACTGCAATATATTTTATCTAGTGTTTCTTAGTATTAGGCATTTTATTTGAGGTTTCTTAACACTTGGGCTCCAATCCAGTCATTTTACATTAATAGGGTCAACGTCTGCACTCTTGTGGCAGGAGAGGGCTGATTTCACTGATCTGAGCTGGGACCTGCTGGTGTAAAGCTCACTGCACGCTTATCTAATTGGCCTTAGGGAAAAGTGTAAAGCTTGCTTTTTTCAGATTGTATGCAAGCCTTGCATTTGTGAGAAGCTGCTGTCTGTGCAGCGGCAGATACTGGTTCCTGGTATACATGCAATCACCAGAAGTTGAAATTTCCCTGGAAAAAAAAAAAAAAAAACTCCTCAGAACTTTATGTCAGTCCTGCTTTACTCACTGGGCAACTAATTTGCATGGTGAGCAGCATTTAGTTAGGCATATTTAGGTCTACCTTATCTTATTATAGCACTCAGGACTATTGTTGCTCAGAGACCATCTGGTTTGGGTACTAGGCAGCATCACTGGTTAAGTTAGCTGCAAAATACATCAAGTAAACATCCTTCCCTCATTCAGTTACAAAGACCCTCCACCCCTTCCCTTGCAAGTACACATTAGGACCTACAACCATGGATGTGCACTTTCCTGCTATCTCTGCATCCAACTTAGTGAACTTGGGCATCCTGAGGCAATATAACAACTGCCTTATATAAACCAACAACTATTTTATTCTCAAATAGACAAATACAGTATGTGAGAGATGTAGTTACACATTGACACTGGAGGCTAGACTCTCACATACAGACACAAAAAGCAAGAAACGCGTTGTCAGCGACTCACACACATCACTCACTGCACCCACAAAGGACCATACACACAGACCCACATATGTGGAGGTGCTGAAATGTAACTTACCCAAAACTCAAACCCTCTCAGGTGCAGTCCTCAAAAACTTCACATGCACACAAACAAAACAATTTCCATCATAACACAAAGCCACATTATATTGTCTCTCAACTACCAGGTCCATAAGGCAAAACACACCACAACCCAATATTCTGATCATAGGAGACTGTATTACGAGACACACTGATGTCCCTCTTACTAGGCAGGATAAGGGGAAGGTGACAGTTAGTTGCCTGTTGGAAGACAGGATTCACCAGATCAAGCAATCACTCAGATCACTTACCCTTAACTACCAGTATGCCTTAGTCATAGTCCATGTAGGACTGAATGACTTAAGACATACCTCCTTGAACTATACAAAGAGAAACATGACCAAGCTCTCATAATGCGAGTCACAGGCAGGTATGAGAATAGCATTGAGCAGCATTCTACCGTCTCCAAGGATGATGCCACAATACCATTATAAAATTATCAGCTTTAACAACTGGATTAGCTACAGGTATAATTTGAAAGGGGACTGATACTTGTCAGCCTGGAAAGACATGACTGACAGGCCATGATGCTTTGCCGGAATGGTCTTCACCTGTCATGTCTTAGCTTTCGCATATTTACCAAAACATTGTCCACCCCTATATTGCCTTTTTAGGCATTGCCAATCGACAAACCTTCAGACATAACAAAAGCTACTCAGGACAAATTAAAAGTGTTACTGCTCAATGCTCGGAGTCTGAATAAGAAACTGCATTCCCTGTAAGCTCTCCTCATCCTAGAGAACACTGACATCTATGCAGTTATTGAAACATGACTCAAAGCCACAGAAAGCACTCAGGCGGTGCATGGCTATAACAACTTTCATATGTTACATCACTGTCTTTTGCTCTTTCATGTTCATTGTGTGGTCGGATCTATCTACATGAAGGATAAGCACACCTCAATGCTGGTCAAACAATTTGACATGCTTGAGACACTCCATGTCCAACTAACCAAGGGGAAAACCCCATTACTATAGTCTTGCTAGCTACAAGTCCCCCACTCTGAACCAGGAAACCCATACATCATACCTGAAGGTACTAGAATCAGTCACCATCCAGCACAATACCATATTCATGTGTAATTTTTAACTACCCCTACATTAAGTGTGAGGCATACATGACCACTAATATGCAGGCCTACAAATTTCTTGACTTTGTAAATTCAAATGCTCTGGAGCAGCTAGCCTGCACTCTCCTGCTAGGTGAACAAATATCCTAGATCTGGTGCTCACAAATATGTTTAGTGCTGCACCCCCCCCAATATTATGTACTCACTGGTAAGTTCAGATCATAAAGTTGTCTCCCTTCAAGGTAAAAATATTCCACCCACATAACACCAAAAACTTAAAGAACTTCACTAAGGTAAATTACCCCATATTAAGGGATGGCATAGCTAGTTTTCAAGCTCCATCAAATCCAGAAAACACAGAAACCTATGCAGAGGTGTACATAAAAGCCCTGTAAGACCATATAAACAACTGCATAGAAATGGTAGTACCAGACCAAAATAAACACAGGCCAAACCCAAAAACAAGCTAACCTGGTATTAATATGTTGCACAAGAAAAGAAAGAAAATCCTGTCGAAAAGTGAGAGAGAATGCGCACATTAGTGTAAAAAGTCCCTCATTAGTCTAAACAAGTGAATTAGGGAACTAGTCAAGTCTCTGAAAGTAGACTTTGGGTTAAAAGCAGCCTCCAAACCTAAGGATAACTATAAGGCATTTTTCATTTATGTCCGCAATCTTAAAGCCAACACACAACAATGTGCGAAATTAGTTGTAGATAGCATCACCTATACTCAACCAGAAGATATAGCAATCTGCTGGCTGACAAATTCAGCTCTGATTTCACCTCTCCTTCACCCCCAGTTCTCCACCCTGAAGTACCCTCCACCACCAATTATTACCAAAAAAAAAACAGGTGGCCACTGTGCTCTCTAAAGCTAAAACACTACTTCAATGAGGACTGATGATATACCAGGCTGCCTCTTAAACAGTGTAAAATTTAACTTATCAGGCCCATTAATATCTCTGTTAAACTACAGCCTCCAGACTGGCTTTGTCCCAGTAGAGTGGAGGACAGCAACAGTCATCCCTCTGCATAAAGGAGGACTATCAACTAACTCGTGAAATTACAGGTACATTAATTGGATTAGTCTTACATGTAACGCCATGGAAAGAACAATCATGGACCTGACAAATAACAACACAGGAAACCTCCAAACACTGAACCTGTCCTAACTTGGCTTTGTCAAGGGTAGGTCATGCCTGCTGAATCTGGTGGATTTCTATGAGAAATCCACTAAGGCCATGGATGAGGGTAAAACAGTACATACCACTTACCTTGACCTGGCCAAGGTATTTGACACAATTTCCCAACTCAGTTATTATAATTATACTTGCAAAACTAGGCAAAAATCCCTACATCACCATACGAATAGCCAGTTGGCTCACTGACAGGACACGTGGTTAAAGTAAGTCAATCTAGGTCCAGTAAGAGGCCATTCAATAGTGGTTTATCACAGGGCTCAGTATTGGGACCACTGCTGTTCAGAATATACTTCTTTGAAGTCAAGGCTTATGCAGAAGGCCTCTGGATGATCAAGTTTCAGACAACAATGTAGCTATCCTTCAGTTGAGACTAGATCAGATAAATGATTGGTGCCAGAACCATGGCCTAAAACTAAATGTGAAAAAATGCATTATCATACTCTTTGGGAACTCAAGTACCACTGCAAATTACAACATCAACAGCACAACCGTAAGAGTAGACTCGCTGTTGAGAGATCTAGGTACAAAGATGGACAGTAGCCTGAACTTTGAGCACCATGTATCCACAGTGGTGAGGAAGCTCTTCTTTGTCGCACAGCTTATAAGTAAAGGTATGGCATTCAGATCCAAGGAAATTATAGTCTCACTGTACTCATCCCTCATTAGACCAATAATCAAGTACAATACGCCATTTGGCATCTATTTGACTAGGCACTTACAGCAGCTGAAGCAACCTCAGAGGTGTTTCACAAAGAAAATACAGGGTATAAACAACATGTCCTATGCAGATAGACTTAAAAGCTCTATCCCTTTACTCTGTCTCCTACCGACTATTAAGGGATGACCTATGCCTGACCTACAAGGCACTCAAAAATCCAGCCCTGATGGAGCTGTTACCCCATCCACAAGTCAAACAGCATGAGGGTCACCCAATCTAGGGATCTAAACTAAGTCAGTGACTTAAACAAAACATCCTGGGATAGACAGATACTTGTCTCAGAGACTGCCCCTTCTTTGGAACAGGTTTCCTATTCACATTAAACAGATCCCTTCCCTGGCCATCTTCAAAATGCAATTTGGATCACTGGATGGGGAATCATAAATTCACACCTGGGTAGTGCCTATGTCCCATATGGAGGGGAGCAATCTGTAAAATACTCAAGGCTTAGGCACAAATCCATGCCATCCTGTTGCCCCCAGGGGCCATATATTGGGTAAAATCAGGTTATATTGGCTAGGCTTGTAATCTCCTATGAAGACTGTGCCTGTCAACAAACGTGTGTGTGTGTGTGTGTGTGTGTGTGTGTGTGTGTATATATATATATATATATATATATATATATATATATATATATATATATATATGGTTCTACTTTGGATGACTGAACTCATTTCATCATGAATTTCAATTCACTGTCAAAAAATCAGTGAAAGCTCAAATCACTGAAAGCTCATTTCACTGAATCCCTTTTCACTGAATGTAAGTACTGGTGGGCAAATAAAACATATATGCCCATTTCCCCACTGTAGCGTGATCCTGGAGTTAGTATATATAGTTGCAGGAAGTGGGGGGCAGACCCCCCCACATTGGGGGTGTGGGGGGTGTAGTCCCCCATCTACTTAGCTTTTATATTTATGAATGTCATTTCACTGAACGCTAACAATATAAAACCAAAAGTAGGTGAGGGACTACACCCCCCCACACCATCCAATGGGGGGGGGTTGTACCCCCCCAACTATATATACTAACTCTAGGATTGCACTATAGTGGGGAAAAGGGCATATATGTTTCATTTGCGCAACAGTACTTACATTCAGTGAAATGGGATTCGGTGAAAAATGTACTCAAAGACCCTTTTTAATAGAGGTACTGTAAAAAGCTCAATTTAAAAGAAATAATACACAAATAAAATTTTAAAGAACACATAAAGATAAAAAAAAACAAATAAGTGGGTAATAGGGTGTACATTTCTATATGGGTATTAAAAGGGTAGCAGAGGTAGAGGAAAAAAAAGAACTGGTAGGGATAATTGGAAATGAAAGAATATATGTATGTGTATATAGTTTATGGGGAGAACTTAAATGAGAAAAAAAGGATATTATTTTTCTCTCTTTCCCTCTGCTAACTTTTTAATACTGTTGAGTGTGTACCACATCTCTTTGAATCTTGCCCTATCTACCGGATGAATCTGAAAAATAATAAAATACCATATTTATCTTTGGGTCTAGTTGCAGTAAGATCGAGACTAGAAGTCATGGGATTTATGATGCTAATGTTAAGTAGAGAATGGAAACAAAATAAATAAAATCAGGAGTAATGGAACATTTAAAAATTTCTTCTTAATAATGCGGAGTCTAATATGTTTTAGGAGGTTACTATGCTAATGGCCCTGGGGCCCTTCCAAGCCTAGCCAAGAGTTTATTCCCCAAAAAAAACCTCAGTCAGCACCTGTCGCCCCTGTCAATGAGGGGTACAGGTGGAATCCCTGGGACAAATTTGTGTTTTTCCATCCACTCATCAAGGTTCCGCTTGAAGAGGGTCAATGAGGTGCTCTGTTTGATGTGTATGGGAAGTGTATTCCAGAGAAGGGGCAGCCTCTGGGAGACAAACCAGTCTCTCCAGCAGATTTTGTTGATGTCGCATATTCGATTCAGGCCTTTTGAGCGGGTAGTGTGTGAGGAGTTACACTTACAGATATGGAGCATCTCTAGTAGAGCAGGGTCTGAGACTGCCTTGTAGGCAAAGCACAGATCACCCCTGAGCAATCTGTGTGATACCGAGTAGAGTGACAGTGATTTGAGGCTGTCAGCATAGGACAGGTGTTGGAGGCCATGGATTCTCTTTGTGAAGTATTTCAGTGACCTTTCCAGTTGGTGCAGATGTTTGGAGAGGTAAATCCCAAACGGGGCATTATACTCAATTATTGGTCTAATGAGGGAGGAGTATAGAGAGGTAATGACCACCTTTTTTCTGGATGCAATCCCTTTACTTATGAGATGAATGAAGTAAAAGGCTTTTCTGATCACTGCTGCTACATGATGGTTGAATGTGAGGTTATCAACCTGAGTGCCCAGGTCTCTCACCACAGGTTGTATGCTTTGGGGGTTGCTGTTGATGTGGTAATCAATAGGGGCCGTGTTTTGCCAAATAGTATGCTGATACATATTTTTGTATTTAGCTTGAGGCCATGACTTTGGCACCAGTTAGTTGCTGTGAGACCCGTTTTTTAGTATGTTAACATAATTTGGGGAGTCAATGAGAGCACCCAACTTGCAGACATCTGCAAACTTGCTCAGCCACGAGCCTTTTGTCTTTGCCTGAACCCCTGAGAAATAGACGCCAAACAGTAGGTGTCCAAGTAGGTGTCCAAGGACAGATCCCTGGGGAACTCCACTAACCATAATCATGTTTTGCCTCATTTGATCTAGAAAACTTCTCTTACTTACTTCCCTTGCTGTATTATGGTATAAATGCAGAGGCAATGGACAAAAAGGGTCCAGTCTGCATCAGTCTGCTTTACCAACAATTACATAAAATCATAATTAAAATGACAATGAAATACTCAGAAATTCATTAAAAGCCCTAGCATGATACAAGTTGCAATTCAGGAACATAGTAGCTGTAATGAGGTAAGACCTCAATATTGACTAATTTGATGTTACTGCTCATGTAGATGGTGAAATCTCCCTCCTATCATTATTATACATGCTTGCACAAACATGAATACATACACACATGCTCGCTACAGTCTCTGTCCCTGCCTTTCCATGATATCCCCTCCCCTGTAATAGTTTAGTGCCATTATGGCACATATTAGGCCATGTTGTCTAGCGTATTCCCCCATACAGGTTACACTGTTGATGCTGTTATGGTACTTAAGAGAGTCTTCCCAGGTAGTGTAGTGTTCCCCATCCCCATCACTCTTATAAAGTGTGTGCCATTATGGCACTTATCCTCATTGTCCAATGGTCCCCCCCCATCGCTATACTAATGCTGGTGCCATTACAGCACTATACAATGTGTCCAGTGGTTTTGCCCATCCCTGTTATAGTAGTCTGTGCCTTGGGCACTTTGTGGAGTAATTCCTGGTGTCTAGTATATCCACCACCCCGTACCCCACTGCAACATTGGTGCCATCATGGCACTTAAAGTATTCCTCTCCTGGATCGCTGTACTGATGCACATGCTGTTATGGGATTTATAAAGTAAGCCCTAACCCCTATTCTTGGTAGTAACATTGGTACCAGTACTACATTTTACAAATGATCCCTGGTGTCTAATGTATTCCCCTACCTTATGTCTCTCTTTTGCTGTGGGTACCATTATGGCACTTGGAAATTAAGCCTTGGTGTTTAGTTATCACACCACATTCATCTTCGGTGGTTAAACATGGCCTTTTGCCCCTGTTCACTACTGCAATGTGCTGGGGATGGATGTGATGATCTACATGACTGAGCATTTTCTTAAATCATATGGCCATGTAGATACCTTCCTGGAGGTGGATCTGCACATGACTAATTTGAATACAGCTGTCCCACCAGAATGCCTCATTAGCATTCAGCACAGCCTTAGGGTCAGACCTTTGTAGTGCTGCACATCTTTGTGTTGGAGGACCATGCAGCACTTTATAAGGGTGTTTGCTGAATACAAAAAAGTATACACGTCATGGTACCTTTATGACTCTGGCCCATAATTTTGAGAAATGCTGGGAAGAAATGAATTACAAAGAAAATATTAGAAATTTATAATGCAAGATAAAACAGAGACAGGACTGAAGCTCTATTTATCTACATGCAGTTAATATATAATTACACTTTTATGTAAATATATATGTGTGTGTGTGTTTGTGTGTGCAGTAGTAAAGATATACATAAAAAAACAATAAATAAAAAGCAAAAATAACTAAACATCACAATTTCTAAGTGCAAGAATGTCCTTCTAGGTGGGCACCGATGGAAAATAACAGACCTGCCACTTGTGGCCCTGCACCTTACAACCCTACTGAGTGGACCATTATTTCTATAATGCCCTCTAACAGTAAATGAACATTTATATGTATCTAATATATGTTCTTGTGATTTTTGTCTACTTTATAGTATATTAGATTTTAGAAAACGGTATTAAAAACTGAAAATTTATATATTTATTTTTACATTACCAAGCTAAAAGGAAAAAAGAAAATTAACACTGTACAGAAGGAGAACAAAATAGATCACACTTTGTGGCTGCATATATATGTTCATGCAATTGTCAACAGACTTCATATAGTCTTTATTAGGCCATTATGAAACTAACATTATTTTATGTCCGCCATGCAGATGATAGGTTTCAGCTCTGGTACAATTCTAAATTGCATAATTAAGCTCTACTCAAAGAACAGACGTGGGTAATGTGGGATTTACCCATTGTAAGCATGGTCTGGCTCTGATCACAAGGGTAAAGGCAGAGCGATCAAACTTAAACCAGATATGGATAAATCCTACAATATCCACAAACACAAGTGGATTATTGCTGATATAAAATAACATTATTAAAAAAGACATTGCTCATCTTTTTTTTTAAACAATGTCACTGTAAATCCACACGTCTTGCTTATGCAGTATTTTTCTGCCATATTTCATGTCTGGGGGCTGACATGCATGTGTGCATGCATGCACTGCACTGGATGCCCCAGTACACTAGGCTGAATGCAGTTTTTTTGTAGGATTCAAGTGTGTAAGCATCCTTCTGTTTATATGAAGATCCTATGGATCCTCTGATAGCTTGGCAGTGAGTTTGGAGTATTTTTTTTCTTTAATTTTTGCAACATTTTGCTTGTATTCTCTCCACTTTTGGAGCAGAGACCTGTTGGAGGCTGTAGCATTTATGATAGGTATACTGACTTCTCTGTCCAAAGAGCATGCACATTTTGGCTATTAATTACAGATAACTGTATAATGACATCAGTTCCATTATTGAGCAACTATGCTGGAGAACAAATCAACTCTTTTCACACTATTATAATGGCTGATGTGTCAAAATTACTGTTTTCCTCAACTGGAAGAGATATGATGGCAACGTGTGCTTTATGCAGTTTACTATTTCGCTTGAAAAATATATATGTAAAAGGACAATGGAAAGTGAAAATGTTTATCATCTCTTTCTGATTCTCTGTTTATCTACACATATGCATGTACAAACAAATGACGTTTCCCTGCACTTGTTCCAAGTTAATCAACTGTTAATGTTTTTGTAGTACTACTGATTTTACAGGAACCACTGCCTGTTAATACCTAGTCTGATTATGAAATTAACTATTAAGCACTTACTCTTTATAACCAGTTAAGTAATTAGTGTAAAACTGTGAACCTAGCATCTTTTAATTATTGATAATACTTTAATCTAAATTACTGAGTTATCAGTTCATATCACTGAATAAATAATAATAATTAATTGTTAAATGTTCAGAAAATGCTGTTGCAAGAATTCTTAGGAAGTTTAATATTTTCAGGAAGATTGTATGCTGTTGCTAGAAATATGGAAATACTTTGCTACATATTCCAGGCATGCAAAATGAAAATAAATGACAGTTAATATGTCTTGTTCTGACAGATCTTACATAGTCTGATGCCTACAGAAATCCTCCTGCTGTTTTAACAGACGGCGACGTTCCCTTGCAGACAGCAGTGGGCGAGGTCTTGTGCCAAGGCTTTCTATACTTTGTGTATCGTGTTGGTAAATGGCATTCTCCTCAAATGATAATGAATCAATGTCTTCTGCAGTTCTACAGGAGGCAACAGATTTTAAGAAAACTGTTAGATGCCCTATCATCTGTTTCTCTTGTGGCACATACTGAGGCTTTATTTGTTTAGCCTCTGTCATTACAAATAAGCAATTTAACTGTTACAGAGATGCATACAGTTATATCTCTAAAACAAATTTCTCATCCAAAAAATGACATCTAGTAATAACTGATAATTTGAAAATGGACAGGAAATGTTTTTTGTATGCTTATTTCTTGTATACTACATCCATGTTTATTATTTCACTCAAACCATAAATAGCCTGCTGAAATATAACATATACTAACATCTTTACCCAACAATCCAAAATTTAATCAGATAAGCTACAAACAAAACAATAATGTTAAAATATGCACTTAATAAAATAATGATGTGTTATAACTGGATAAAATCTAGCATAGTCTCTCTACATGTGAACAGTAGTACAGCAGGAACACATGAAGAACGTAAAATAGAAAGTGTGAAGAACAGGTTGACATCTACTTGTTTTGTGCCAAGTTTTTTTTACCATTCATAAAAAATACTATCACAGACAACAACTCCACAACCTTGGAAATAAATCAGCTTGAATTTTCAAAACTAAAGAAACCACCACAGGTATGGGAAGACATTTAGATGTGCCTTAATTCCCCATCCCCACCGCAGGTACTTGAAACTGTGATGCCTGACAACAGCGCAAAATATAGATCCATGGTCATTTTAGCAGACTTGAAGATCAGATATTGCAATTTCATAAACTGCATTATTAATTTAAGCACAATGAACATCTAAAACAAATGACTCCACCTCTCTGCATTCTGATGCAGTACTCATTTAAAGCATTTCTTGCCCTGTGTTGTTTAATTTCCTGAATTAGTACTGCAGTTCTGTATTTTCTATCAAAGGATATGATGGATCATTAGAAGTTCAGAAATATTTCTTCACTGAATATTATGATGCACATGTTGCCCCTTATTTGGTAAAACTTTTCTTACTTCTAACATCATGGTAAAATGGATAATAATTAAAAAAAAATACAACATAAATCAGATTAAAAACATACAAATTTATGAGAGCATGGTGCAAATGAGTCTTTCCTTAATGGGTAGACCTCCATCTGTTTGTTTTTTTTAATTAATGACACATAGCATTTAAAGACTTAGAGACTGCCCAAAATTCAAGAAATGTACTGTGATTGCAATAATTATTCTGGGGACTACATTATTCACAGAGTACCATTTTCCCATTATATGCTGCAAACCCCCTCATATAATGTCTTCTCTGGTAAGTTCAGACCACAAAACGGTCACCTTTGAAGTAAAAATAAAATCAGCTAACCCTGAAATATTCAGGCAATACTTTAAGGTTAATTTCTCACTATTAAGAGATAACTTGGCAAAATGTCAAGCCCCCATAAACCCCAAGAATACTGTTGCCTATGCAGAACTGTTAATAGCTCCATAGAGAAAGCTGTACCTACCATGAAGTAGTACAGAACTAACTCAAAAAACAATCCACCCTAGTAAAATCACATCAATAGGCAGTATAACAGAAGGAAGAAAGTCACTGCACAAATTAGGAGGTGTAGCACCCATCAGGATAAAACCACTCACATGAAACTAAACAAACAACTCAGAGGACAAATAAAGTCTCCCAAAGCCAAATTTGAGGTTAATTTGGCCTCCCAGTCCAAGGACAACTACAAGGCATTCTTTCGTTATGTCTGCAACCTCAAAGGCAATGCACAGTTGTGTGCAGATCTCATTGTTAATGGAGCCACCTATACTGAGCCAGAAGATATTGCAAATTTACTATCCGACAAATTCAGCTCCAACTTTACCCCTCTCTTCCGCTCAACCTTCCCTCAGGAAATACCATCAAATATAACTCCCCCTACTATTACTAGGGAGCAGGTTCTTAATGATCTCTCTTAGGCCAAGAATACTGCATCAATAGGCTCAGACAATATCTCAAGATGCCTTCTAAACAGCATAAAATATGACCTATCAAGCCTTCTGGAATTGTTATTTAACTGCATCCTTCAGACAGGCTATATGCCCAATGCAGAGAACAGCAACAGTAATCCCTCTGCACAAAGCTGGGCCATCTAAAGACCACAGAAACTACAAACCCATAAGTCTCACTAGTCTCATATGCAAAGCTATGGAAATGATCAGTAATGGTATAGGAACCCTCCAGACACTGGACCCAACCTAATCTGGTTTCATGAAGGACAGGTCATGTCTACTCAACCTGGTGGACTTCTTTGACAAGGTCACCAAAGCAAGAGATGAATGTAAAATGGTTCACACTGCCTACCTTGACCTAGCCAAGGCATTTGACACAATATCCCACTCAGACATTGTTGAGAACCTCAAAAGTTTAGGTATAAACCATTAAATCACCTGGTGGATAGCCAGCTGTCTCACAGACAGGACCCAGAAAGTTAGAATTGGGTAGTCCACCTTTACAAAGACACCAGGCAGAAGCAGACTCCCTTAGTCATTAGAAAATGCTAATTTTTTGGCATTTTCTTTTAAGAAATCAAAGCCTGTGTCAAAGACCTCTGGCTGACAATTTGCAGATGATTGCAAATTAGGAGCAGTCATAGAATCCCCACTGACACAAATGTTCTCCAGGAAAGGCTGACATAGACAAATAACTGGTGACAGAGACATGGACTAAAACTAAATGCCAAGTGATGTATAATAGTATCCTTTGGGAAGTTATCCACCCCTGCTAACTATCATATTGACAACACACCTCTAAGAGTTGATCCAGTAATCAGGCACTTGGGGGGACACACAGACAGTAATCTAGCTTTTGACCATCACGTGTCCACAGTAGTGAAAATCATTCTGTGTTGTGCAACTTAGAAATAAAGGTATGGTATCTAGGCACAAGGAAATCATTGTTCCACTGTATCCAACATTCATCAGACCCATCATGGAGTACAATACATCTTTTGGTATGTACCTAACCAGGCACATTCATCAAATGGAATGTCCACAGATGTTCCTCACTAAAAGAATAGAGGGCATAAGTAACATGTCCTCTGTAGACCACCTCAAGGCCATATCCATTATTCTGTCTCCTACAGGCTGTTGATGGGAGATCTATGCCTGGCATAGAAGGCATTGTCAGACCTCATTCTGATAGATCTCCTGCATATGAACAAAACTAACAGCGCAAGAATTATCCATTCTAAAGACTTAAACCTTGCCTGTCATATAAATAAGACCCATTGGAGAGACAGGTATGTACCCTAGAGACTATCCCTTCTCTGCAACAAGCTCTCCATCTATGTGAAGCAGTGTTCCACCCTAATCCATTTCAACAGCAACTTAGACAATTGGAAGAAAAACAGGAAATTCATCCCCGGTTTGGCAACTATCTCTCTAATGGACACTTGCAGCTTGTGAATCATTCATCTCCCAAGCTACTGTTTGTAAATGTTTAATCACCTAAGCCCCTGCTTACACTTATCAAGGGTATGAAAACTTGTGAGAAATTTGGGATGTATGGCTAGGCTTAAAAAGCCACCATGGCTGTTGACCTAGTAAACACCTATGAACCTATATGCATTGCCTTTATTCAGGTAGTGGTCTCTCTTTCATATAGAAATTTTCAGACTAAGGATTATTGTCATGTTTAAGGACTAGGAGGTGGCACAAAGCACATATTTTGACTGGTATTTGGTTTCAGTTAGTGAATCTCTAAATCTTTGGAGCAGACACTCGAGGATCTCTACACATGGGGAGCACTATTTTTATACATCTAATCAAAGCAAAAATCAGACTAGTTAGGTTTAAAGGACAGATGTTTAGCTTACTGAAGTTGTACAGAAAATGAAACAGTTAAAAACTGGAAGGTTATCTTTCAAACTTGAAAGCTTCAATCAATGTGTAGCACCTGCATAATTTGCATCATGAATTATATATGAAGCTTTCTTGTTGGTTATGCTTCCTGTTTTTATTTTCTTTTTGCCTAGTCAATAGTTAGTTCAAAATTTCAGCCAGTTAGGGGCACTAATGTCTGCCTATTTGGAAAAACAAGCCACCAAATGAACAGTCTCTCTTTTCTACAAAACTACCTGCAGATGGATGTGTGACCATTAGTGGACAGTTAAAGAAAGTCCTGGGTATAAATTCCAGCCCCCAGATAATATTCACTTGCTTCTTTTATCTTTACAGTGCTAGTGAGATAATCTTTTTATGAACTTGTCAAGTTCACCATGTCTTAAGTCTTAAAGGGGGTCAAGCCCATGTTTAAGTCAACGTCTTAAAAACAGCAACTGTGCTTTCTTAAGTATCCCTCAGTGTGGTGGGGGGATGGTCAGTCAAGTGACTGTCAATAATAATGCAGGTATTCATCACGCTTGCTGCTCTAATGGACTGACTGCTTGAAATGGAATTCCTAGTCCCCACTGTTAATTAATACCTTATTCACATACCACAGCAAAGCAGGTTACAAGATCTCAACACTTTCTCCACAATTTCCTGGAATGTGATTGGGATGCTAAAAAAATTCATTTTGACCACTTCGCACAATTCTGTAAGTTCTCTACATCCATTCCAGCTAGTTTCTTTCTGGAAGACAGAGAAAACATTCATGTGCCTCAGTATAAAGTCCTTTAATTCTGTCCTTTGATGGGATGACAAGGTCTCATCCATCCACAACCTGTGGATCAGAATCTTCAACTCAGACACAACCTGACATTTAGTAAGCTACTAATCTTTCCCTGTTTTTCAATGGTTTTAAAATCTGCTCGGGTGTCTTTTTTTTTTCAGGCTGTCTGACATTGTTACTTGCTTCCTTTACTTTTATATATGTAGTAAAACTTTCCTTCACTTTAGAACTGACCACTTCCTTTGTTTTCTATATCTAAGGGACAGTAGGTCATTTTTGGAGGAATTACTTGGGACAAGTGGCACAGAACCTTCTTATGTCAGAAAAAATCTAGGCTGACAGAACACAAGTATACTTTACTGTCTCATCTTAATTTTTCCTAAATAGCTAACTGAGGTATGGCTTGCTCCAGGACTGATATTGTATTTCAAAGGATAGAGCACTAGCAGTGTTTGACCAGCTTTTCCCCTTTCATATTGGCCCTGTATTTAAAAGCTCATACTCCATCTTGAAAGGGAGATGAGTGAGTGGCCAGTCTGACAATATATCACCTACATTTGCAGCCATATGTTGTTCCTGGCCTCACTTATGGTGGGATCTTTCCACTGTATTTACTTAAAACTAATGTAACTAAATACCCACTCCCCAGGTTAACTGCCTGTCCTGCACGCTGCTGGCTTGCCCGTAGCTTGCCTACTGTAGGGTGTACTAGTCCTCTCCTGTTGTGGTTACCTGCCCAGCGGACTGCCCTCCATTGAATTGCCACCAGTAGAGCGGAATACCGGTTTCTCCATGGAACCCTGTACAGCATCTTGAATAAGAATTGCTACATCTTGCCTACTGTAGGGTGTACTAGTCCTCTCCTGTGGTGGTTACCTGCCCAGTGGACTACCCTCCATTGAATTGCCATCAGTAGAGTGGAATACCGGTTTCTCCATGGAACCCTGTACAGCATCTTGAATAAGAATTGCTACATCTTGCCTACTGTAGGGTGTACTAGTCCTCTCCTGTTGTGGTTACCTGCCCAGCGGACTGCCCTCCATTGAATTGCCACCAGTAGAGCGGAATACTGGTTTCTCCATGGAACCCTGTACAGCATCTTGAATAAGAATTGCTACATGTATGTTCCTACTAGTGCTACTATCTAATCAGTATTTACTGTCTGTACCAATTCTGGGGACATTTAGTTGTGAGGATAGGGCTCTGCCTCGTGTCCACCAGCAGCTTAACATAACCCTTACTTCCTTTCCATCTCCGCTACCTTGTTACCCTTGCCCGTTTTCATTAGCTTGATATCTTAGGTAGTAATTACATCCTAAGGCCACTAGATGGCAGCATAAGTCTGCTTTCCTTCCAATTTGGTATTCCCGCCCTTAAGAGAAGCAACTTTGGCAAAACTTACTATACAGTTTCTAGTACTTACCCCACGTAGTGCTACCTTGTCCCATCCTGAGGCTTTCTCCCTAGCTCTGTTTTTCCTCACCTAGTAAAGCTAGACCTAGAAGGGAACATATACCTCCATCTCTCTGCTTATATCTTCCTGTAGTTGTATGTATAATATATGTTTTTATCCTCCTGCCCTCCCTTCATTTACCCCTTTTTGTGGTAATGCTCATGAATTCATTATTGTATTAGCTCAGTCTGTACACTCTAACTTCCCTCCAAGTCTCTCTGACCCATCTCACAAACAAGCTAACTGATTTCCTTGCTCTACCCGCTCCGTTCGCCCTGTGGGCTCACTCCGCTCCCCTACCCTACCCCCAATTCCCACCCACCCCCAGTGACCCTATACTTATACGTGTATAACCCATCCCACTACTATTTCCATCAATAACATCTCAGACTTAAGTAGCTCCACCCTAATACCTCTCTATCTCCACACCCGAGCCCAGTGCTACATCAACCTATATGATAACAAGATTAATTAGCTTTACCCTACTATTTCCCTATCCCCTGGCCATCCTATTCCTGTTTCCTTGACCACACCTTCACTTACTATGTATAACCCAAGCATTTCCAAATATAACATCCTTCTCTACTCCATCCTACTCCTAAATACTCTTCTCATTTCCTACTCCCTTACCTTCTATGAAAATAGAAAGCTTACACGATCCCATCTAACAGCAAAAGAAACTAATACCCATTATGAATACACCCCACTATCTCACTGCAACATTACCTCATCTTCTTCATACCTTAAACCTCAATACTACAGAGCAACACATATCAAGTTTTTTCAACTTGTGAAACCTTTGCCATTACTTTCCAAACTTTGCAAACATACCTATAGTCACCAACAACTTTTATTCATTTATGGTGACATTCGCCCCAATCCAGGCCCAAATACCTATTACCCTACTATCCCCTCAATTAAACAAGCAACTTATTCAAGTCTTCCCTCCAGTCCCATTTCTCTTCAGATAGCCCACCTTAATATTCGTAGCCTGAATAATAAAACAACTCAACTCCATGCCCTCCTTGACTTATACTCCTTTGATATCTTTTGCCTAACTGAAACCTGGCTAAAGGCAGACACCAAAGACATTGACATAATACCACCAGGATATAATATCATTAGACTTGACTGTAATATCAAAAAGAGTGGAGGGGTAGCAGTACTTTACAAAACTGAACTACTGGTTACCCTACTAGATACCAAACCTCCCTCACTATGCAATAGTGAAATCTTAATAACCAAATTACAAATGAATACAAATAAATCCATCTATATCATTTGCTGTTACATCCCACCAGGTAATAACATTAACACCCTTGAAAACCTTCTTAGCTGGCTCTCAACCTCCTTCCCTCAGGAAACTATACTACTAGGAGGCTTTAATATTGACTGGAATTCTTGTATTTCCCAAATACCCTCGTCACATATAAATCTCTATGGCTTTCATCAACTGATTACCGTCCCTACAAGAATAGACAAAACCAGCTCTAAACAGAGCATCCTGGACTGGATACTAGTTAATTGCAACCCCATGACCTATACCACAGGAAGACTACCGGATAATATTAGTGACCATTTCATCACTTTCATCAACAGACTAAAGAGCCCTATAGCCAATAATATACAACTCAGAACTAGCAGGAACAAAACAAATTTCAAACAAGCCAACTTCCAACTAGAACTCAAAGCTTGTAATTGGTCTACTCTAAAATATTTACCTCTTGATGAGGCTGTTTAATACTTCAACAACAAATTCCTCCAAATTCTCAACCTCCATGCCCCCAAAAGACTAATAAAAACCAAAGCTAAGACTGCTCCCTGGTTATCTAAAGAAACCAAACAAAAAATGCTACTTAGAAATAGGACTTGGAACAAATGGAGATCTACCAAAAACCCAGCTGACCACATAATCTTTAAACAACTTAGAAACGAAACAAAGAAATTAATATTCCAAGATAAAAAAAAATACTATTGGGAATTCCAACACTCTCAACGTCAAAATCCTCAAAAATTCTGGGCGGGTATCAACAAACGTCTTCACCCTGGCCATTCCAAAACACCAACTCCCTCTAAGCTCACTCAAACTACACCCAAACAAATTGCTGACACTTTCAACTCATTTTTCTTAGACACTGTCACTACCCTGGCATCAACTTTATCTCCAAAATCCACTCAAGTACCTCGCTTCCTTAATGATAAACCTCCCTCTTTCAAATTACAACCTGTCTCGACAGGCCTCATCTATACCTTACTTACCAAACTTAAACCATGCACCCCCTCAGCTGACCTCATCCCAGCTGAGTACCTACAAATAGGTGCCAAAGCACTAGCCTTTCCTGTCTCCATTTTAATAAACTGAACTATAACTGAAGAAACTATTCCTACCCTCTGGAAGGTCTCTCACATCATTCCACTTCATAAGAGTGGTAACTCGAACGAGCTCTCTAACTTCCGTCCCATAGCTCTTCTTTCTCCACTAGCTAAAATCATGGAAAAATGTGTTCATAGGCAATTACTTGATCATCTCCTTCAAAACAATCTTCTAGCAGACTGCCAACATGGCTTTAGACCTCATCACAGTACCACCACTGCTCTATTGTCATTCACTGACAATATTAATAAAAATCGGAACTTACTTTCCTCAGCTCTATTTTTAGACCTCTCAAAGACCTTTGATATGGTTAACCATCCTCTCTTACTAAACATCCTGCAATCATTTAACTTAGACTATCAGACTATCCAGTGGTTTTATTCCTACTTGGATAATAGACAACAAGCAGTACTTTGGGAAAATCACTTATCTTTTCTTCTTCCAATCAAAATAGGAGTACCACAAGGCTCAATACTTGGACCTCTCCTTTTTTCCATCTTTATCAACAACCTACATCAGTCCATTCCATACTCCATCTGTATTCAATATGCCAATGACTCTACACTGATATGTTCAGCTTCCTCCCCAACTGAGCTTCAAGTTACTACACAAAAAGTCTTCACAGCAGCCGAAAACTGGTTCCACCAATATTGCCTCTTACTGAACCCCAAAAAGACTAAATTATTACTTTTTACACCTACACAAAAATCATCTTCTTTTACATTTAACATAACTTCTAATAATGACACTATAATATCCCCAGAACACACTACCAAACTCCTTGGGGTCACAATTGACCACAATCTTAACTTTGATTCCCATATTAACTTAACCCATCAAATCAGTCAATAGAAAACTTGGATCACTCTATAGGCTTACACCCTACCTCACAATCTTAGTCAGAAGCACTATAGCACAAACACACCTACTCTCCACCCTTCTGTATGCCTCACCTATCTTTTCAAACTTATGTAAAGCTAATTACAATAAACTAGCAACAGCATACAATAATATAGCCAGATTTGCAACAGGAACCCCCTTTCGTACCCATCATTGCTCTAATCTTAAACAACTAGGCTGGCTTGAACTTCATAATCAGATTCTACTTCAGCAATTAACCATCACCCACAAAATCTTCTATCAGCCTTCAAATACTACTATACTTAGCTCTCTTATTACACCTTATAAAAACATCTCTTCCTTACGCTCTGCCACCAAGCTTCTAGCAGACTCCTTCAAATCCAACAACAAAGCTGGGAATAGTCTATTTGCCAACTGTATTGCACCTGTCTGGAACAAACTTCCTAGTGAAATTACTGCAATGACCTCATTAAATACTTTTAAGAAGCATGTTATAATCTGACTAAACTCCCAATGGCTCTGCCCTTGTACTAACCCTGACTAAACTTTTTTTTTTCTCCTTTTACATCTTTCACACTGTCTAATCTTAACTAGCTTTCTATAGCTCTGTTGTTTTTCCAATTTTACTAATAAAGAGAGAGAGTAAAAAAAAAATATATATATATATATATATATATATATATATATATATATATATATATATTTTTTTTTTACATATATATTTCTTTTTTCCTAACAATGTAATTACTTGTACATTTTATTCTTTTGTATAACAAGCATAATATCTGTTGTCCTTTTGTGGAGCTTTTCTCCCCGGGCCTCTACTGAAAATGGACATGTATCCAGCTAGACTAGCCCGGTCAACAAATGTAAAATAATAGGGTACGTTCTCGTCTACAAGATACTACAGAATTCCTAAAAATTATTTCTGAAACCCAGTTGGAACCAGAGTGGCGTATGTGCACACTTGATGTTACTATATATGCTTTATATACTAACATCCCTCATCAGGTTGGTCTGGAAGCCATTGGTTATTGGTTGCAGGTGGCTGGTTTATATCAGCCTGATTTTAACAACTTTCTTGTAGGTCTTGCAGACCATGTCTTAACCAACAATGTCTTTTTTTACCAGGACACTTGCTATTGGCAAACCAAGGGTACAGCTATGAGGGCATCATTTGCCCCCATTTATGCTGACCTATTCATGGCATTTATTGAGGAACAAATCATTTATGATAGTAGCCGCAATATTTTCCTGGATGAAACTGACATTTGGAGATGCTATTTGGATGATTGCTGGATGGTATGGAGGACAGATGTGGACTACTTGTTGGAATTTATATCCTATTTGAATGACAACAAATGGGGCCTGCATTTTACAGTTAACCATCATGTAGATACAATCACGTTCCTTGATGTCTTGATCAATAGATTACCTGATCACACTTTAAGTACGCAGGTCTTTAGGAAGTATCCTCAATTTAACACTGTCCTCCATGCATCCAGCTTTCATCCTCCTCATATAGCAAGGAATATCCCCAAATCACAATACATACGAATGAGGCACATTTGTTCTCAGGAACCCACTTTTCAAGAACACAGACAGGATTTGACTAGGAGATTCAAGTCCAGGGGATATCATATGGGGCATGTTCTGCGGGCCAGGAACTGGGCAAACACATTGAACAGGGAGGATCTGTTGACCTATAAATCACGGGATGAACATAACCCACAACCAATTAGATTTGTCACCACATATGCGAGGAATTCAGATGTACTTATTAACAGCATATACAGACACTGGAACATATTACAGTGTGATCAGGAGCTATCGAATATGTTACCAGATAGGTGTCGGTTTTCATTTCTTAAAGGCAAAAATTTGGCATCCTGTTTCAATCATTACAGACATTCTCATGATAAAAGCTGGTCTCAAGTGACACAAAGTACCATTACAGGTGAACCTTTTTGATTGGATGTTTCCCATGTGGCCACTGTATAAACTGTGATAAAATATTTAAGTCCCAACAGTTTACAAGCAAAAACTGTGGCATGGTGTATGACATAAAATTTTTTGCCAGTTGCAGCAGTGACTGGCTTGTATATTTAGCCACATGCACTTGTGGATCTTTCTATATTGGCCAAACATCTCGTCCTCTCAGGCTAAGAATCTCTGAGCATGTAAGTAACATCAAGAACAAAAAATCCAACAATGCATTATATAATCATTGTATGTTACAGAAATCAGATAAATTTACATTTATGATTATTGACGTGGTAAAGGGTAATAAATTAAACAAAACAGGTTGGCATTCCATTCTAGACTCTAAAGGGAAAAAATGGATTGTAAAGCTAGGTGGATTATTTCTACCTGGTCTTAATGAGCAATTTTAAATGAACCAATGAAGGTGTTGATGCAGGTATATAAACAGTAGCATTTGATTTTTTATGTTTACACTGATGAAGGCTGTGTTTCTTACCAGCCAAAACTGGTCTGGTTACTTGTTTTTTATGCTGCTTTAATTAATAAACTTTTTTCAGGTCACAGTTTGCTGGCTCATTGTCTTTTTGAGTTTACAAACATGCCATGTAGTGAAATTCCATACGATTATTGTTTGCAGGTGATCAAGCCTCTTTGCATCAGTCATTTCTTTACTATACTTATGCCAAAGTTGTTGAATCTCAGAGACCCCTTCATAACTTATTATTCTCCTCCTTAAGTTTCTGACCTTTGGAGAAAGTCTGATCAGCTTAACATAATTGAAAACTGTCTCTCTCTTTTTTTCAAGACCTTTTATCTCAGACCAGTAAAATTGCACTACAGTGTGTTGAAAAAGGCATCACTCCTACAAGGATCAAGCAAACTATTCTTAAATTGAGCGAGCAATGAAAATAGTGGAACAACTAACCTGAGCTATGAAGCTTGAATAACCATGACTCAGTCTATAAAGGTTCAAATGACTGACTTACATGGTTTTGGATAGCTGATAGTCTACTCCATAGAATGGACTCATCAGCTAATCCAGGCTGTTGGAAATCTGATCAAACCATTACAGCAAAACACAACATTTTATAGTTGCCCTTCTCTGTAATCATTTCAAAATGGTGTTCTATAATACTTCAAAGTGATCTGGATAGATGATCCTATTAACAAAGTATTTAATCCTATTTAATTTCTCATTTGCATTGGTGAGTTCTCATATCTTGAAGACCTGCATTTTCTTCCAAAAGATGCTGATAGGCAATGCCAGATTAACAAATCATTTAATCTTATTTAGTGTCCCTGCTCATCTAAAGTCCTCAGAGCTTGGAAATCTATATTATGAGCAGTATCGACTGCTAAAGCATTGCAAGAGAATGGAAATTGTTCATTTACCTTCCCATTGAAGAATGGCTACTGCTGAGGGTGGGTGCTACAGTAATGAGTGGTTAAGGAGCTACTACTGCATGTTATCCAGTCCCTGTATTTGTTGAGTGAGTGTTGTGTCTCCATTCTTGGTGTCAAGTTGAGTATGTTAAAGGTGGGTGCAAGATTCCTTCAGGGGTGTGCCCTGTCTCTCCTTCTGTTTATGATCTTCATGAACAAGGCATTATAGCATAGCCAAGGTATGGAGAGTATTCCGTTTAGGGACATGATGTTACATTTTTCTTATCTGAAGATGATACTGTCTTCTTGACTTTCACTATGTACACTGGAGCAGGATTACTTCTGAGTGTGAACTGGTTGGGATGAGAATCAACACCTCTAAATCAGAGGTCGTGGTTCCTTCCTGAAGCATAGACGGCTGCTTTTAAGTAGAGGACTTTAAGTATCTTGGTGTATTGTTTAGGAATGAGGGCGGAGAGAAACAGAAGACTGACCTGTGGGTGAATGCAGCTTTGTCAGTCCTTTGGGGACTGTAGTAGATCATGATAGTGATACAGAAGCTGAATACAAATGAAAAGCTCTTAAATTACCTTCAGTCTGTGTCATCATCTTAATCCATGACTGGGACTTTTGAGTAGGAACTGAAAGGGTGACATCATGGATACAAGCAGTGGAAAAATTAGTTCCTTCACTTGGCTCTTGTGGGTCACACTCCAAAACTGAGTCAGAAATATAGAAATCCATGAAGGTCATGAGGTTGAGACCCCGCTCCCCAGGAATGAGAGGTGACAGTTGAGATAGTTTGAACATAAACTGAAGATGTCCATTGAATACCAGACACAGCTCACTGAGACTGGGCTCCAGCCAGAACCAGGACATGCCTGAGAGTGAGAGAGAGATTATAACTCACCTATCTTGGTACTGACTAAATCTCTCCAGGGAAGGCTGATGACCATTCTCCTGGAGGTAGACAAGGCTGGCATGTCCAGCCTAGCTTGCTACCACTGTGACCTTCACTAGGATAAACGATTTAGGAGATGGATGGATGCACAATTTTAATATGAGATAAGTACAGTAAATATGACAGCTATGCTAGGGTAACAAAACTAAATTCATGACCAAATACTGGGCTTAATTCTGGTAAGCTACTCATTCTTATGATCCTAGACCGTTGCTAGAGTTGATTATTTTTCAAAATTCTGCTCTTCCAAATGTTAGTTTATTAGTGTTTCATGAATTTCTGAATGCGACTCCCAAGTTCTTCTTTTGTTATGTAGTGTGAGGAGGCTGTTTGCTGGGAAGAATGAAAACACCACAGTTAATAAGATAATGTGCTGTGAGAAGGAATATTGATTTCTTGTGTAGCACTTTACAATTTTATGTCAGTTTGCTTAGCTTACAATGAGGATTTTTCTTCCAGTTTGGTAACCCTTTACCTTCAGTGACAACAAACACTTAGGACGACTGCCCATTATTTTATCCATTAATTCCCTCATTAAATCATCTTAGGGGGCAAGAGTTGAATGACGATGATGGCCATCATATTATGGAGCTTTTAGCATGCATTTATCCTGGCAGAAAATATTTAGTACATTACTCAGGACACACACAGGTTCATTCGCATGTACTCCTACAATAACAAGCTTGCAGTCTATTCAACTTCACAAATTTCATATAATAACTGCTTTGAACTCTGCCAAGGGACAGCAGTAGAGTGATTAGTCCAACATTCATTTGACAAAGTAGATCTAATCTTCAGCTGCGGAATCCTACCACTCCAGTTCTCCCTCTGGGACACTAATCAAGCAAACCAAGTATGCCATTGTGCCATTAGACAAGTCAGGGAACTACTTTCTACAAGGAAATCTCTTTTTTTTTGGTAATTGTTTGATATTTTTAGATTCCTAAATACGAGTTCCAGAATAGCAAGACTGAATAACTGAAAATGCAGACTTACGTACATTAGGTATAAGATTGTTCTTTCTCAGAAAATTCCATTTTCTTCAAGGTATGGAGATCTTGGAACTGATATATATATATATATATATATATATATACACACACACACACACACACACACATTTTATATATATATATATATATATATATATATATATATATATATATATATATACACACACACATACATGGGTCTAGGACACATGCTCGAATAGCATATGTCCAAATCACAAAACATCGAACACACATACACGAAAGCGCTTAACATCAAAAAGTGCTTCCTTGTATGTGTAGTTCCAAAAAAAAAATCTACACCCCCCCTACTTTTTTATTCTCACTCCATCGCACTACAGTGGGGAAAAGGGAATTTTCCCTTACCTGCACTGTAGTCCGATCTACGAAACAGGCACACATACACGGAAGCGCTTGTCGATGTTGAGCGCTTTCGTGTATGTGTGTTCGATGTTTTATGATTCGGACATATGCTAGTCGAGCATGTGTCCAGATCCCATATATATATATATATATATATATACACACACACACACACACACACACACACACACACACACACACACACACACACACACATTTATATATATATATATATATATATATATATATATATATATATATATATAAAAAAGTGTGTGTGTACACATTTGGGCTGTGGTGGGGTTGCCTTCCATATCAGGGGTGCTGGGGCTTGTTTCTCTGCAAACAACAAAAACAAAACTTTAAAGAGAACAGCAATGTTCCTCATTTGCTGTTCTCCTGTATTTTCAGACTTTTTTTCATAATTCTGGGGCTCATGCATATTAGTCTTGGAATTATAATAGAGCGCCATTTTTGTAGCATAAGTTTAGAGGCAAGAAGGTGTGCATTCATTTTGGTACTTTAGAGGCTCTTACTTGCTAAGTTTCTCCTTATTTAGAATACCCGTGTAAAAGATATAAAAAAATTACTGAAGTATCTCAATTATGGAATAGACTGAAAAGTCAGCTGAACAGCCTACCATAATCAGCCTTTTAATTTGCAAACAACAGATTGAGAAATCAAATACATTCTGAGAAAACCAACATCTGAGCAAATACTGTAATGCCGATTGTTCTAGGTGTATAAATGGACCATGATCACTAAATGCAGCAACCAAGATATCTTCTTTGATGTTATATTGCAGGGAACTTGTAAAAGCTATGTCTTGTATACCAGATGCATATATACGCTATTGGTTCTTATGGTTTTGATAGGTCCGCATCAAATCTGCCAAGTAATGAAGAACCATTGCTCAAGCCTACTGGAGTCTTCTGTGTGAACTCAGGACTGAAACCAGTCCTTCAAAAATGTCATTCTCTGTTTCCTGTAGCTGAGCAATCCCTTATCTATCCAAGACTTTTCTTCATACCACACAGGTTTTACTGCAAATTAATGTGCCTGGCATAAGACACAGAATGGATATCTTAGTTATGTCCAACTAAAGAATACCACCGCAAGCTCTTTAGTAAAGGTCTTCAGAGATGAGACAAAGGGTTTCAGTCTATATTCCTGAAGTTCTGGCTAAATAATGTGGCATGAATCCTGGAATTAATGGTTCTCAAGGAAGTGTGTACTTTCTCTTTTAGAAGTAACATCTTATAGTTTGCCCAGTATGGCAGTTAAGCTAAATAACTCATTTTGCTAGTCTGACCGTGGGGATACTCTTCCAAAATGCTGCAGTATGTATGCCTTATTCAAGTAGTGGATGTACACCTAATGCAAGGGGTATGACAGTCTATTAGTGTTACTGCTAGTATATCTGACAGTTCCTTAAGATATTAGTTATACCTAACTGAGGACAGAAGGCATATTTATTTATTTATTATCATTTGCTTACCGGGAAAATCCTTCTGGGCAATCACGTCCCTTTTCAGTGGAGGCCCTGCAGAAAAGCTACATGAGACTACATGAGAAATATCGTTAGCACTTATACAATATACAGTATGCTCAGCTAACATACAGAGAGGATAAATAAAGCAGACAATTATGAAATAAACAAGTGTATTTTGCAGCAAGACAGTCAACATTGGGTGCAGTTAAGTAGTACTACATTGTCAGATATAATTATATGCATTTTGTTATAAGAGTAGAAGACAAGAAAATAAAAGAGAAGACACAATCAGTGATGTTAATGTGTATGTAGGAGAGGCAGTTTAGAAATATTTTAGCCTGGAGAACTGCATGGATATAGTCAGGAGTCGAGCAGGAATAGTTTTAATTTATTTTTGAAGTTACTTGTGTTGTTGAGGGGTCTGATTGGAGGGGAATCGGATTTTGAGATAATTAAATAATGAAGCAATATTGTCTGGGTGCATGTCTGGGTATGAACTGGGCTGCTGCTCTATATCTACCTGAGAATAAATGTTTTTTGATGGAGTTCCAGAAAGTAAAAGGATTTTTTGGTGACCGTTTTTTTTTTTTTTGGTTAAAATAGTGATTTATTTAACTGTTTTTAACTTTGATTTTGGTTTGATTGCAAAGGTGTCTGAAGTTTTAGAGATTTGCTGCATTTTGTTATTTTGCCATATTTTTCACGCCTTATCCCTATCCTGTATGAACATTTTGGTTGTTGGAGATAGCCAGAGGGAAGTATTTAGTTTGACCTTCTTTCTGCATTTGGGTGCCAATTTGTCTAGAACATTCAGGATGGTAGTATTAAATATATGGACTGTATCATCTAGATGTTGAGAGTACTCCAATTTATAGAAGTAAGAATAGTTATGTTTCTTTGTTAGATGTTGTACTTCTTTAATTGTAAACAGTTATCTTGGAGCTTTGTATGCAGTGCTTTTAAATGTTATTAGAGTATTCTGTATGTTGTATATGTACTACTGTTATTGTTTCTTGTGGAGGTTTTCTACCTGGGCCTCCATTGAACATGGGTTTGTTTTGCCCTGTTGAACTTGCCTTGTAAACAAATGGAAATAAATAAATAAAATAATTTTCACAAGTATGGTAGCAGTTGAGATTTCTTTGTGTTGGGATCTACATGCAGATCCCATGTTCAAGCCTGGTTTTCAGCAGGAGTCATATCTCTCAACCTCTTAGAGCAAGAAATCTGGATGAAGCCATAAAAATGGGGGCAACAAAGTCCTAAAAATAGGGACAATTTTTAAATCCTGCTCTTATAAACTTAGAAAGTCAATAGAATAAAAAGTTTTGCAAGTCAATAGAATAAAAAAGTTTTGCATTATCATGAATTTTCTGAGGAGTATGAAGTCTGAAACACAAATGTCTGTCATTTTCTGAAGTCAATCCTCAAAAAAATAACCAGTAATTTGCAAGAAAAACAAAATGTTATGAGGAATAGACAAAAATATAAGGCAAAAGTCTGGACAGTTGAGAGCTATGACTGGAATGTTATCACAAGGACTGAAACTTTGAAGGCTGGCAACAGAGGTAAGTCGGTTGAAAAAACCTACTGAGCCTTTTAGATGCAGAGCTCATCCTTTAATAATGACAGTTTGGACCCACATAAGTTCTTTGCTTCAGAGGGTGCATACCCTGGCTATTACCCTAGGGGTTTGTATTTTGTTGTGTATGTGCTGCATATACCCAGACGATGGTGTCTAAATTTGAGTAGCCTTGGGGGTAGTTCAGGACAAAGATTTTCTTTCCAAAGTTCTCCTTTTGGACCCAGAAGTACCATTACCCACAGGCTGGAGGGGCTGCTGAATCATCCTATGCCAAGGCTCACAGTTCAGGACCCATACACAAAGCAGATGCTTGCTGTCTGGTGGATTCTGGAGTCATGGGTACATGATGGCATCATATGGAGTTTGGCTTGATGCCAGTGGTGGGATGAATGTAGTCTTCCCTTGTCTGTGCACCACTTTTAGCAAGTGCATTCTCAGGTTCCAGATCCTTGTTACTCAGCATTTAATGTGAACATACTGCATACTCAATTACCCTATGCAGAATCCTGTATGAGGTCACCTCTGGTACTGGTGGGATCAAAGAACTCCCTCCCACTCAGAATCCTATGAGAAGTCTAAGGACCCTTGAGCCATTGTCTTTCAAATAGACAAAGAATCCTTTCCACACTGCAGTTTCTACTGAAGATGCTTATTGACACTTATTTGAGAAAGATATTGCATATTATGCAGTCCTCTAGAGACTGACAGCTACCCCCAGTCCATCACCCTGGAAGTATATTAATGTGTATCTGGGGAAGAAAGAAAAAGACCTTGTGCCATTCCACTCAGGGAGCCAGTTATTAAACCTGCTATTATTGCAACCTGGAACACCCAGGTTCTGTTCTTCACAGACAGAATCATAGCTAGGCTATCTGGCAGTCTGTGCAGCTCCATGATCAGCAACCCCTCCCCCTACCCACCCTGTGCACTTTTTTCCCTGAATGGGCTCCCCTCAACTCTAAATTAAGAAAAAAGACTCCTAGAGATGAGGTCAAAAAATATCTTCTCAAAGCTGAGGACAAAAGCAAATAAAGCAATAATGATCTCTTCTGCTTTAAATCTTTAGCAAAGCATATGCTACAAATGTTACAACAACTTGCTACAGTGAAACTAGAAAACACAAAGATTTGCTGCTTCAGCTGTTACTACAAATATAGTAACCACTGGTAGCACATTTTCACAACATAAGTATCTGATGATCATGACACCTAAGACCTTATACTGGGGCCAGTCACCTCCTTTGCCCCAGCTTAGCTATGCCTCTGTATGCAGCCATAGCTCTCACCTAATAATTATGTCGCAGAACATATTTTTGCCTGATCCTCATAATAAATTTGTTTTTTTTTTTGGTAACTAACAGAGTATTACAGTCAATAATGCCAGGAATTAAATTTCCGTTCTTCTTATTCTTCAGAAAAGGCTTGTTGATACAACACCTATTAAATTAAATTTCTAAGTGAACTGCAGTAACATTTACAAATCAGCCCTGGTTTTGGACCTTTGTCCCTCAATTATTTTTGGTTTTCTCCAAAATTCGTGGATAAAGAAGTTGAGAGCTGTGCCTAAAGCCCTCAAGAGAGCAACATCCCACTTTAAAGGATCTTACTGAAAGGAAATAATTTACCATACATACCTCAACTTACTTCAGTGTGATCACAAGCACAGGCCCAAGGCAGATAATCATTTTACTACTTTGCTTCCAGACAATCATCATACCGGGACTTAAGACCTTTAACTGTTAATTTCACCTGCACAAATTACAGTTTTCCATACTGGATTATATTTTGGAGAAGCTCTCTGACTTTCATGAGTCTAAACATAATGAGGAGGTGGTGAAGGCTTTGCACAAATCCTTCACAGAAGGCTACCATGTGGTCTTCTATCATTTTTTTACCTTAATGTAGCGACTATGGTTTCTTCTTAAGGCATATACTTGCAAAAGCAGGATGGCTGTGGCTACCTTCCCTGAAATTCAGAAGCAACTTTCTGAATATTTAGTTCAAGGTGAAGCTCTTGGACATCCTACACAAAAACTGGTGGATGATGTCTTGAGGAGAAAACAGTCCATCACCTCTGCGGAAGGACTTTAGGATCCCCGAGCCCCTTTCTTCTTCTGCTTATCTAAGCCTAGCTGCCACCCCCAAAACAGGAGCAAATAATCTCAGTGATGGAAGAAGGCTTATAAGCTTCACATGGTCTTACCCCTAAGTCACCCATAAAATGACCCTCCTAGCCAAACTACAGCATTCCTGCCTATGGTCTGGAGCTACTTATGTAGGTATGTTTTATGAGACTGCTCCGGCATGTAGAGCCAACAGCAGTGACTGTTCTCAGTGTGGTATTAGCAGTCCACATCTTACAGCTTTAGGGTTCTCCCTCAGAAAGTTTTGATAAGGAGCCAATATCTCAGAAGGACTCTTATGACAGGCCCAGATCATGCTACAGCTTAGAGGCTGTTTTTTATTCAGAATCAGGTTAGCAGTTCCAATCCTGCTTGTTTTTTTGTTCCAGACAGAAAAGACGGCATCTGCTCCACTTTGGATCAATGTAAGGTCTCAGTAGGGTCTAACAGCACATTAACTACATCAGGTTCTGGACAGTGGCTATCCAGAGGTCATGCCACTGCTGTTAAAGGGGATGTCTAGATGATGTCAATGGACATCATAAATACCTTTTGATGCATTGGTGTATGGAGTTTGTACATCAGTGTTCCCCAGTTCATTCTGAATGAGCATATTTTCCAGAACAAGGTTTTACATTTTGGGCTTATTTTAGTTCTGAGTGTGTCTGTTATAGTTTTGCCCATGGTTGCTGAAGTCTTGTACAAGATATATCTTTATAGATTAAACTACCTGTATGACTGGCTCCTGGCAGCCCTGTTCAGAGTCTTCCTGGTAGTGTCATTCAATGAGTGTTCCCATGATTTTAGGCCTAGGGGAGGCCATAAATTGGAAGAAGACCTCTCTAACCACATCTTAGAGGATTGCCTTTATAGGCATGGCGCTGACTACTAATACCAGTCATTCCTTCTCAAAGACAAGGCCTAGAAGGTCATGGCCTTGTTAGCCTGAGTGATGACACAGGTCAGGGTCCAAAGAACAGGTCCAACTATGACTTCTGATTTGACAGCCACCATGAACTTTATGGTGCCATTTGCACACCTGAGGATGCTGGTGGGGAAGTGCACTGTGAGGTCTCAGTTGATGCAGTGCCACTATGCACTTACAAATCTTTACCTGGCATAAAGGGTCATGGTGCTGAGCTCTGGAGAGATGAGTAGTTTCATAAATCTTTTGGCTGACTTTCCATTCCTACTGCCACACTTATCAGAGAATTGATGGGTAATGCTTTAGTGGTGAGATGGGGAGTTTATTTTGGCTACTTCATAGTTCAAGGGATATAGTCTCTCTAGGAAAAGGAATGTCACATGAATCAATCAGAGTTAAAAGGTTTTCATTCTCAGCCTGAAAGCAATGTTGTAAAATATTCAGCTAGGGTAACACCTATGTTTTCCAACAACAGGGAACATGCAATTATAGCCTGTTCTCAGAGAAATGTTGCACATCTGGCTGTGAACCATAAACAGTAGTATAATTCCATCAGCACTTCACAATACAAGTTGACATACTGGTGGGCTCCCTGCTAAGCTGCATCTCTAGCATCTCTTTGAGATCAGATTCAGAAGCAATGTTTAGACCAGATCTTGCAAATGTAGAGCATTTGAGAGATCTCACTTAATAGAATCCATTACTCACCCACTTCTGCAGGGCAAGGAGGAATTTGCAATAGATGTACTTTCTACTTCACTGCAAAGAGGATTCCTTTACACTTTTCCTCCATGCCTCCAATTCCACACCTCACTTGAAATTTCAATAAAGGACCAAAATCACCCCTCATTTCTGATTCTTAAGGTTTTGACATCACTGGTGTTGCACAACACTCTCCCATTTCTTGTCACATGGCAGCTCACAGTTGTTGTAAAACATGGCTCCACTTCAAGGACAGATTCCTACTTTGCATCTTCCGATCCAACTGCATCCTGTGAGTGGAAGTTTTAGGACTAATTGAGGTTGATAAGAAAACTTGTCAGACAGTCATACTCTGACAAATGGAGTATTATCTGTGTGTGGCAGGACTTCCCTGTCATATCTGTCAGTCAGTTTATATGTAATCCTGATGCATCTTAGACACCTGTCTGACTTGAGCTTCTGTTTTTCTATTATCAAGGCAAATATGTCAGCTATGACATAAGGAAGAATGCTGACAACATGATCCTGAGTAAAAATAAAGCAGGCAGAGATCACACTGAGTGCTAGTACTTTGACCACAGGCTCAAGAAAATACAAGTAAAGCATGTAATAACATCGCTTAGCTCTCTGGAGGTCATAATCATTTTACCCATGTCTGTGGGAAATGGGGGAAAATGCTGAAACAAAGTATGTTTCAGGGACAAAAGATTTTTAAGTGTATTTTGGTTCTCAGAGCTGGCTATCAGCTACTACCAGGGTCTGTTCTTGTTCAGTGTGTCTACTGAACTCCCTAACATCCCCAGATTATCTCTGACCTCTGTTATGGGCTGGTAAAGGGATTTGGACACCTAGTGCAGTGTCATACTATTGGTGGGGTGGGGTTTGTCTTGAATTTCCAACCCCTTTGTGCCCACCTAGTAACATATAAGGATGGGACATGCAATAGGCATCAGGTCTGTCCTGCTACTCACCTTCACAGCAGCTGACATCAGCAAGACTGTTGCACTCATCCACAGGCAGCAGTATGCACTGAAGTATTCATAGTCTTCTCCAGCAAGGGCAATTGTACCAGTGTGACCTCAGAATAAGTATCGCCCTCGTTCTACTCTGTCAGGATGGGCATGACCATCTTCCTTGCCTGTGCAGTCAAGAATCTAAGCCAACGTTTCAACTTGGGTCGTGTAAGCTGCAGTCAGTATTTTATCCCTGTATGTCACTGGTGCAAAAACACTTTATACAGCATTTGAGCAGTCGGCAACAGTAATGGAAATGAGTTTTCAGTTCAATTTGGTCCTGATATAAAAGCAACTAGTTGTCAGAAAATCTGCTGACTGAAGTCATGCCAGTCATACTTAAGCTAGATATTGATACAGAATGTAAAATATTGTCAGAATCTACTTTGGTCACTGGTTAAATATAAAAGCTCAAAAGAAACAAGTAAAGCACTTCATGCTTATGAACAACAAACATTTAAATATACCAAAATAACAAAACATATATAAACATCACTTTAATTCACTTTTATTTATATGCCCTACATTATTTTTGGTGTATTAAGTTCAAGTTTATTATAAGACTTAAATTTCTAACCACTTTACTTATTTACTCTCTCTCTCTCTCTCTCTCTCTATATATATATATATATATATATATATAAACACACACACATATATATACACATACACACACACACACGTAAATAGATATATATGGAGATATAGATACATGCATTTGTATATATGTGTGTCTGTGTCTATATATATATATATATATATATATATATATATATATATATATATATATATAGATATAGATATACATACACACAAAACTCAAACAATGTAACAGTTAATATAAAGTAAAATCTGTAGCAATCTGAAATAAATTTACTAAAGACAGCTCTTACTTTGTTACACAATGATAGTAACATTGTCAAAACAGTAGCTTGTAGTAAAACATTGTTATACATAAATATAAACAGTATTTGGTTCAGCCCAGCAATCATTAAAGATACAAAATAAAACAAGTGTGCATAATCAGCTTGCAAAAAGCTGCACCCAATGAACACAGTGAATTCAAAAAAATAAAAAAAAGTGTCCTAACATCTTGAGCCTTTGCTGAAGCAAGCCCTCACAAATAGGTCTCAGTAATAAAATCAAAAAAATTAAATAATAAACTGACTGCAAAACTAAGACATGGATTTTCTGAGTGCAAAGAAAAAGAGATCTAGCCACCAGAGAACTGGACCTAGCAAACATCAAAATATTATCCTCAGTTGCAAAGCAAATTCCAGACACCACAGTTCCACAGACCAGCCATCATACTGCACAACTCTAAGGTGAAACAAGTTAGTAAAATGAAAATGTCCAACTCTCAGCATGACTCCTCCTCCTCCTACTTCAGCCAAGTCTCATCCCAGTGTTAGTGACACAAATGGCAAGACATGCAACAAGATGTCGTCTTACTATGCAGCTCCAAACAACAATACCCAGACCTCGGGCAAAAAAGTCCAAGCAAATATTTAGCAAGAAAATCAAACAAATGTAACAATGTTTTACAGTCTGACAGCAAGTCAGTGCCATGTTGTGAGCCTAACTACATCAGCAGAAACCGTGGTGCTGTTAAGCAGAGAATCCTTTACTATGGTTCATATTTTTTTACATAGTTTTACTTTAAGCTGGTAGTTGTTGCTTTTGCTTTCTAAGTATTAAATGACCACTATATACAAAAGATGAAAAGAATATATATGTTTTGTTTCATAAATGTCTACACTTCCCAAGGCTGCTTGCAGGAAAATAAGTAATCATTCCTAATTTTTTGTTATCCCTGAATGCCCTCAAGGGGGTAGACATCCTGATGAATTTTTTTCCTTTGTAAAGCCAATTCTGTCCCATAATGCACTATGGGGGCACAGACTGTGAGATTGAGTTACTCATCCATTTGTTGTCATAGTACTCTTTCATTTGCTTAGAATGGAAGACAAGTGCTAAGTTTGGGAGTGTGCAGATCAAATTTCATTGTATCGCTGCACTCAGTCTTACTAATGTTTTTCCTATTGTTGTATTGCCAAATTTGCTTGCAAAAAAACTTACCAGACCCACCACGGTTTTGCTCTGAAAACACTTAACTGGCTTGAACGTCTTCAACACCTGTCATACCCAGCTCATCTTAACCCACAAAATCATTTGCATGCCCAGCAATTAGCGTCCTACTCCAATTTTACTTCTGTCAAATGATAAACAACTGCTTACCATCCACAAACCACAAAGGGATGCTGGGGTCAGTCTCTATTTCCAATAGTGTAGGTAGAACTTGGAATAAAATTCCTGTATCAATCAGATCTATATTGCACCTTCATCTTTTCAAACCATTACTAAAAGACTTTCTCTCTGCCTCCCAGCTTTGTCTGTATTCGTCATCTGGGACATAGCTTCTGCTAACATCCTTCATCACCTTTGTATACCTCCCTTTACAGGACAACTACGGGCAAATAATGTAAAAATATATATTTTTTTATTTTGCCATGAATTACTGCACCCCCCCCCCCAAAAAAGCTGTTTATAGCAAAATAAGTACTCATGCCTAATTTTATCTTTTTTATCCTGATTCCTTTGCAAAGCTAAGTCTGTCCTGTAATGCAATATGAGAGCTCAGATTGTGAGAAAAAGTAGGCCTACCATTTGTTCTCAGACTATACTTCCATTCACTTAAAATGGAACACCTTTACAAAAACTGCCAAGTTTAAGCATCTGTAGATCATGTTTCACTGACTGGACAGCATCGTTTTAAAACACTACCCCACCAGATGTGCAGTAGCAAGGACTGTCCAAACCCCGCCCAACACCCTGCACATGATTTTTTTTCCTAACTGTGTGAATAAACATCATTATATGTGCTTCCTGCACATGAATATTCATTCAGGATTGCCAGATGAAGAATAACTATTAAACTGTATGCTGATTATTCTGACTAGCAATATGTACTTTTTTTCCCTAGTAGTGTGGAAGCTGCTTTCAGTGACCTGAAATGAAAAAGAAATGCAATGTATTTGTGCAAAGTTAATACATATTAGCAATATTTATATTGTTTGCAGTTGTTTTCTCCTAATTTTCCAAATTTAGTATAGCATTCAACGCGTCCAATCCATATGGTGTGTGTGTATGGGTTTAATCTTTAGCCGCTCACATTTCTCTCCAAAACTATGTTTTATACACTTAAAAGAAGACACTAGATTATTTCTGACTGAACAACCATGTTTTATGGAGCTCTATGAACTGGTGCTTCTGACCTCACCTAACAATCTGCAAACGAATGAACGAAGAGAGGGCCAGTTCTGCTCATTCTACACTCCAAATATACCCTACATGATTAGTAGGTGCAAAAACTTTAGCACTTCCCTCCACTCAATTTCAAGTGGTTTGCATAATTTAAAAACAACCTGGGCCCTACTTTTATGCCCTACTCGTACATAAATGTTACCTTTGCCATCAATGTAAAGGGCCTCAAAACTCTTTACTAACTAGTAGTACACAATAATTCTTCAGCTTATTGACACCCAACTGAAGCTTCACTCTCTTAGCACAAGTTATCTGGTCAAAAGTCTAAAAATAGGAGCAAATTTTAAATATTGCTCTCATAAACTAGAAAGTTGCTAGGCTAACAGGATTTGTGTTACCATGTATTGTCTGAGAGCTATGAAATCTCAAAAATCGGAACAAGTACTGCCACCATTGGTGCCTGGTAAACAGAGGACAGCCTTGAACCAACCCACCTGAATACTTCTATCAAGCCGCATTTTAACAGTTTTAATGCAATACGATGCCAACTACAAATGTATTCAAAAGCTAGTGCACATACTCATACAATCACACTTTTTTGTGAGTGCATATGTTAAATGTAATATTTCCAAGTGGGTGCTGGCTGGCAACCAAATGCACATCTCCCCACCACCAACTAGAGATGCATGGCCATTCATCATTCTGTAGACAGAAAATAATGCGCATACCTTTTCTGTATGTGCAGCAAGCCTACACCTCTTACACACAAATATTCAGGACATAACACAGAATGTGCAAGTTAAATGAGCAATATTTTACAAGTGGTGTCTAACCAGTGCCAGTTGATAACAGTAAAATAAACACATCAAAACAAACAATTATAGAATCCATTCTCTCAACTGTTATGATTTGCATGCAAGTTCATCACCTAAATATTCCAACTCTGAGATCACATTACTTTGAGAAGGGAACACTAGGACTGCACAATAAATATTCACAATGTCACAGGCAAATTTGCATGGCTTGTCACTCAGGTGTCATTTGCATGCCACATCACAAACACCAGGCAGGTCAATCACTCTGGCCATACCCATTTCTGTGGTGGGGTAGTATTGTAAAACAAAGCCGTCTGGTGTGCACTGAATTTTACAAATGTTGTTCCTAGTGATGTACTACACATTCTCTGAAAGAAGCTTGCAAAATTGTCTACAAATTACTGAGATAAAAAGACTTTTTACAAAGAGCAGTTTTGCAAGTTTCAGTTCCTGGCAAAGTTACTCCTCCCATCCCCTCCCGTCAGCTTGGCTAGAGTCAACTAATTAGTCAACTTTGCATGACAATATACATCAAACAAATCACAGCCTGGTGTGCCACAAACTGTTCCCTCATATGTCTCTTTACTTCTAAAAAAGCATACACATCAGTCCAGAATTTAGGCCAGTCTATCCATTTCTTAAAATGTGCACAGTAAAATCTTAGATTTGAATTGCATTCTGTATGCTCACGTGGGTATCTTTGCATAGCTATTCTGTTATAGCATAACCTGAACTATAGTATTTAATGCCAAGCTTTACGTAACAATGAAACAAGTCTCAGTTTCTTCTTTGCAATGACCTCCCAAGCCTCTGACCTGAACCAACATTTTTGCTATTACTTGATGCAGTTTATCTTAGTTATATATTTGTAGCTTATCTCTCATTCTCTCAGCAACAGACTCCTGAAAAAAGCTTCCAAATCAGATACTTTTGAAAACAGCAATATTATCAATTTAGTAAGCTCACAAAATAAGACTACATGAATTAGCATTCATTTTCTGAAAAAAAAAAGTCTTTAATTGTAATGAATGTCAATATTTGTTCAGAAGAATCCAATACCTTATTCAAAAAGCATTATGGCTTGTAGAATGTCAAAGGAAAAGTATAATTCAAAATTAAGGTCACTTGTGGGGTACTCTGATAAATGATCCGACACTCCTACTCATCTGTTCTTCATTGCAACCACCCCAAATCACATAGACATGCACATACGTCATAACGCACATGTATTGAAACAGTAGCAGCAGCTGTAGCTCTGATACCATACTCCAATTGCTTGCAGTCATACACACACACACACACGCACACACACACACGCGCGCACACACACACACACACACACACACACACAGACTGATGCATGCTTTTACCTCTTCAGCCAGCACTCACTATTTATTGCCCTCTCTCGTGTCCTCCTATAACATTTTCATTTTTCTAATAATAATCAACTCTCTCTCTCTCCATTTTCCCTCCTGCTCATTACTCCTCCTCCTCTCATTCAATTGCGCTGTCTATTTTGGCGGCAGAATACTTTATTTTCCATCTCCTTACATTATTATAAATTTAGTCAATATTTTAAATAACTACGTATTAATTTGCTTGACATAGGCTATACACTTCTGTAGTGTCTTGCTACTTGCAGTACATATTATATTCTTGATAGCAATTTATCCTAGTAATATTTCTGTAAATATATTTCAGTCTTTGTGTTTTTATCTATTGTTGGGATTTTCTCCCAGTTTATATAATTACCGGCTACTGCTAAATATTTTTGTGTGCATTTTTGTGGAGCCTTTCACCCCATCTTATTGTAAAATATTTAATCTGTTGCAGACATACCTCTCAACATCCTCAAAAATCTGACAAAGCCTTAAATAATAGGGGGACAAAGACCCAAAAGCAGGGGACATATTTTAAATATTGCTCTTATAAACTTAGAATGTTGTTAAAAAAAACAGGTTTCTGTTGGCTTGCATTTTCTGAAGGATATGAAGTCTGATTCTTAAAAGTATGTCATTATTTAGTGACTTCAATCATCTCTAGTTTGCCAGAAAAATACAAATTTTAAGAGAAGACCAAAAATAAGACACAAAAATCTGGATATTCTGTGGAAATCTGGAGAGTTGAGAGGTATGGTTGCAGGGCTTTTCTCTCCTTGTATATAATTACTCATCAACTACTGTTTAAATGTTTTTGAATTCGTTGTGGAGCTTTTCTGCCAGGTCCTCTGCTGAAAATTGGCCACTGGCTCAGTCAGACTTTCCCCGATTATCTAAAGACAGATAAATACATAAAAATAAATAACAAGAGACTGTCGTTGTCATAATGGTTAAGGTCTTTAACTCAAAAACCCAAGGTGCAGGATTCAATTCTGAAAATTGGCTAGGCTTAAAATGGTCTGCAAGGGCAGCTACCTTAGTACTTATGAACCTTTGAAATGAATAAATTGCAGAGAAGGTCAAAGAGAATAGATTACAGTGACTTGGACACGTGCAGGGAAGCAGAAGACAATCTACTGAAGATTTTGGACAGGCAGGAGGAAGAAGGCAAGAGTAAACAAGCATACCCAACACTGAGATGGATGGTGTGAGAGAACACCTGCAAGAGTCAAACATGACTGTTGGAAAAGGTAGGAGAGTGCCATTGAATAGAGAGAGAGATATGGCAGCAGTTGACTTACACTATGACCACATTTAGAAAATGTAAAAAAGGGTTGATGATGATGAAGATGAACCAGTCTCATATGTCTCACTGGTGTGTAGTCATTAAAAATGTAAGTTAGCTGGAGATTCAACAGTAACTGATATAGTCACAATTAATTACTGCCCTAGTTGACAGCTAATCTACCCTAAAAAGTCCAACGTTTTCAATCTAATAGAGCCCTTTGCTCTGAAGATCACCACCTTCTCTGCATACCAAAAGCAAACAACTCAGTCGGTGGTGCCTTAGACACAGCTATAATCTCAAATGCTGCTACTCTATCCATTTGCAGTCGATCTTCATCTCCACAACTTCACATCTGTGCTAAACCAATTTCTGCAGTCAGACAGGAGCTGTGCCTGCACATCCCTAGGCTGAATCCTTAGATTTGTTCAGTAATGATGAACAGAACTCTATAGCTATTATGCACAATGTGCCATGATGTTTGATACTAGCAATAACACTGTCCTACAATAACAATTAGGAACACTCAAGATGTTATTTTCAAGGAACCATGATGTTGTTCGATACCAAATAATAGAGAGTTCTGAAATACACTTATGTCCGCAGAACAGCAATCATTTGTACTATCAACAGAGGATGTCTTGCAATGTGATTAATCTCAATGCATATTCAACTGCTTAAGGCCTACATGACTGAGAGAGAGATTAACAGCAAATAATTATACTTGTACATAAACATGGATGAGACATTAAACTGATGTCCTATCTACTTGAATTGGTGCTAGCTCAGGTGAATGTAAATGACTCCACAGCAATAAGGGAAGTTTTACAGTGACCTGTCTAGATTTCCCCTGGTGTTATAAATTCCATCTCAGATCTACCCTGAAAAGAGGCTAATAACCTAGTGTAAGTAACGCACTCAAAGGTTAAACAGAATTACAAGAACTACTAGATAAATTTTACATGCATATTGTATAAGGCTTGCATACTACTACTACATTGTCTAGTAGGTGGAGCTCTTTGATATGTGTCTATAATGTAATTTAATGTTAATGAAATTTTTTCCCCCGGGACTCCTCTAAAGAATGGGCTCATTACCCAGCTGGACTTTCCTGGTAAACAAATGCAAAGAAATAAAAATCAAACCTAACAACTTCCAGCTTGGGGACTTCTGCTACTTGAACATTGATTGCAAACTTACATTGCTGAAAATACTTTCAGCATTTCTGAAGCTTTGTTATTAGCTATGTACTGGAGCGAATTATAAAAGTTTAAGAATTATAAAAATTATAAAATATTATCCACCATAAGCTATAGCCAATACATTACTAGAAAAAAATTAGTGCTAACTTCCTCCATGACCCACAATGTTGATACCATTATCCTGCAGCAATTGTACTTCTCCTGAAATCACACAGTTAGAAATTATTAGAATCCCTTTCAAAGGCAAACAGTTAATTTCTAGAGGACTATGTAACATGGCATAATGCACTCACAGCAGAGCTAAGCATGCCCAACCACAGTGTACACACAGGGTTTATGAATGATGCCTAGAGAACAAGCCCTGCTCTTCCCATGCACATCTACAGGTCCAGGTAATTCTTAGTCCCATCTGCCTCAATAGTCTTATGAGTAAAGTAATGGGATGGATCCGAGTACCCTACTTGATGTACTTTGGTGAGGGGGATTTCTTCTCTACTGAACCTATTAAACTTCTTTTCTGAGGTTACAGAGGCAGTGGACAGTGATCATGTTCTGTGCAATCTACTTACCTTGACCTGGAAAGGCTTTTGACATGGTCCCCAAGAGAGAAAATTAGTCACCATTTCCTTAATATACATATACTAGAAGTCTACATAGTCTTCTCAAGCTAACACCAGATGAAACAATCATTTCAGTAGTTCTAATTAGAAGCCACCATCCACCTAAAGAATACACACAAATTTCAATAAATGTAATAGTGCACCGAAGCATATGTGCCCATATATAGGCTACGTAATCCATACTACTAAATGGTGTGTGTATGTGTTTATATGTATGCACAAATATGTTTGTGGCCCAGCAAGAACACTATGTTCCATTCACATACACACACTTTTATATTATTTATTTATCTTTGATTGACCAAGGTTAATCAAAGTAGGCAAGTGACCTCTTTGGAAAGGGAGAACCAAGGAGGAATTTTTAGTACTAGGGGAAATTTGACATGAACATCGGGGAGCTTCCACTCCTCGTATTGATTGCCAACATGGAATCTTTAAAATCTCCCTGTGATGCCTCCATGTCAAGCAGATGTGCCTTTGGCTTAACATCTTATCTAAACAACTCCAAAAAGAAAAAGAAAACTGGAAACACTCTAAAACAACAAATATTTAATCCAAGTTCAAGTTCGCAAGTGCATTTTAAAAAGTCACATGACTACACCTTCTGATGCAGCATATTTAAATAAGGCTTTAAAGTAAATATATTAAATTGTTTGTGTTGCAATTTAGCTAAGTGTGAAATCTGTGATGCTTTTTATGTCAGTATGACAAACAGGAAATTTAAAGAGCGTATAGCCTATCATCTCAGTGATATTAGACAGAGTAGTTACAAACGCTCTTAGTAAACACATTATAGAGAAAGGTGATCAACATAGTTTTAAGTTTATGATTTTAAAAGTAATTTATAGACCATTGCGGGGTGGGAATATAAACCTTTTAACTGAAAATGAAGAGATGAGATGGATTTTAAGAATGAGAGAATTTGTACCACCTGGTCTTAATGATAGTTTTACTTTAAAGCCTTATTTAAATATTTGATGTTGTGACTGAGAACTGGTTAACTGCCTCACAGCTGTTTTTTTGGATCGTATCTAAAACAATGCCACACTCAGGAGTGCAGTACTCTCTAATGCTACACTGAAGTGCCAGCAAATTAAAAATTAATCTCATTACATGGAGTGGGAATAGTACCCACAGTCTTCTGATCTGACAGCAGTAACTATAAGTGAGCCAACTATCGAGCTGTTGACATTGTGTGTGTGTGTATTCAACACAAGTTCCATTGGGACTGCAATGTCCTGTTTTGAAAATGTTTACTTCATCAAGTGTATGTGCTGTGTTAGCTCACCTTTTATCCTTTCCTGTTTGTCACATGTATGTATTGTATTATTGCACCTTGTTTCCTTTTCCCTTCTTCTCTCATGTTCCTGTCTATGTCCCCTGAACCTGTATTCTTTTTTTCTAAGTATTTTAAAATGTGTAAATATGCAAATGCCAATTTATCTTATTACTGCTATTACTGTGCAAGTCAGACTAATATTAACAAACAATTATATGCCTTTTCAACAACTAATCTTTACTTTTTATTGTCGAAACCAAAAAGATGCACTGCTGTCAGTTGGACAAAAGTTACTTGAGACTTTTGTTAAAACTCAAGTTTATTCCGAATGTAAAAGCCGACTGAGCACTTTCATCCCCATTCACTGGGACTTCATCCAAATCAATCTAATACCACCACCAGCACACTTATATACCATGGTTAATTAACCAATATATAACCATTTGAAAATGTAAAGGTACCATATTCAAATTACAGCCTTTTGCTGTTAAAACACACTTTTGTTATACAATAAAATGATAAAACAATTAAAACATCATATAATGAGAAGTTCAGTTGTAACAAAGACAACATTAATATCTAGCCTACTTGTTTATACAGTAGCCCTGTTATTTAATATGGGCGTCAGGGAGATGTTCTCATTTAAACCGAGAACTTGCATGGCATGTAACGTTATCTGCCATTTTAACTCCCTTTCTTCTATCTGTGATCTAATGTCCCCACCTATGGGATTTATCATAACACATTCTAAAATCCCAAACCCATAATTCTTAAAACTGCGGCAAATCAAAGATTGTTTAAATATGACATTGTTATGGTTGCCAGTCAAGATTTGATACTGATGTTGATATATCCTATCATGGAGACGCCTCTCAGTTTTACCCATATAAAATGCTGGACAATCCAAACACTTTGCCATGTAAATTATCCCTGTAGTTTGACAATTGCCTTTCACAAACATAACTTTCGACCCCAGATCATTTTCTAAGTAAATTTCCTTTACCTCTAATATAAATTTACACTGAGAACATCTCCCACATTTGTATGTTCCCTCACTGTCATAGCCTTTGTTATAATAACTGCCTATATTTGTTTCTAAACTTGACTTAATGTTAACCCCTGTTTTGGAAACGAAAGAGGGATGTGGTCCTAATAAGGAATAAATGGAGGGGTTACATTTTAAAATATTCTAGTTAGCTTCCACTATATTTTTAACTAACTTCAACTTAGGGCCATAGGACACTACCAGTGCTCTTCCAAATGAATTCTCTCCATTAGGTTCATAGGTGGGTACTAGGCTATCTGCCCGAAGGCATTTATAAGCCTAGCCAGAATGTGCTGGCTTTTGCCACCCCCTTAGATTAGTTCCCTGTGCCTCTGTCCAGCAGAGCCACTGAAGTGATCCCCGAGGTAAACTTTCTGTCTCCCATCCACTCGTCAAGGTTTCTTTTGAAGAGTGTTAGCAAGGAGCTCTGCCTAACATAGAGTGGGATCTTGTTCCAAAGCATGGGAAGTCTCTGGGACAGTAATCTATCCCTCCAGCGCATCCTATTTATTGTTGTGGTGAGGTTTAGATCCCTAGAGCATGTGGCTCGAGGTGATAAGGTTTTCTTTATGTGGAGCATGTCCATCAATTCTGGGTTGGACATGGCCATGTATGTCAGGCAGAGATCACCTCTGAGTAGGTGGTATGCAACCGAGTACAACTGGAGTTTCTTCAGTCAAGCTGCATAGGGCATCTGTTTGAGGCCATTGATCCTCTTGGTGAGGTACTTCTGTGGTCTTTCCAGCTGTTGCAGGTGTCTTGTAAGGTACATCCCAAATGGGGCGTTGTACTCTAAGATGGGTCTGATGAGTGATGAGTAGAGGGGTACAATGAACTCTTTTGATGTGGATGTGAACCCTTTTGTGATTAGGTGGGCCATGTAGAAGGATTTTCTAGCCACATTGGCAATGTGATTATCAAAGGTGAGATTATCATCTACCTGGGTCCCCAGATCCCTTATTACATCTTCCGTATTTAGGGGACTACCAGCTATGTGGTAGTTTGTGGGTACTTTGTTTTTTCCAAAGGGGATGACTATGCACTTTTTGTCATTTAGCTTGAGGCCATGATTTTGAAACCAGGTATCCATCTCAGTGAGACCCTTTTGGAGGATGTCTGTGTCAGCCGGAGAGTCAATTATAGCCCCTAGTTTGCAGTCGTCTGCGAACTTGATCAGCCATAGTCCTCCTGTGCTTGCCTGTACCTCTTAGAAGTATATGCCAAATAGGAGGGATCCTATGACTGAGCCCTGGGGAACACCACTTGTAACCAGTTTAGAGACAGACCTAGCTCCCACAACTCTCACCATGTGGGTTCTGTCCATGAGCCAGTTGGCAACCCATCTTGTGACATAGGGGTTTATGTTCATGCTGGTGAGCTTGTCTATAATTCCAGAATGGGGAATGGTGTTGAAGGCCTTAGTGAGGTCTAGACAGGCTGTGTGTACCACCTTTTCCTCATCTATAGCTTTGGTAACTGTCTCAAAGAAGTCCACCAGGTTTAAGAGGCATGATCTGCCCTTAACAAAGCCAAACTGGGTAGGGTCCAGTGTTTGGAGGTTCCCAATGTCTCTGTTAATGAGTTTCATGATGATGCACTCCATAGCCTTGAAGACCAAGCTAGTCAGACTTATAGGGTGATAGTTCCTGGGGTCTGTTGTGGCTCCACCTTTGTGGAGTGGAATAACCATTGCTGTGTGCAACTCTATGGATATGTAGCCTGTGGAGAGGCGGAGTTTGAACAGTGTGTTTAGGTGAGAGGTTAGTTAGTTTTTGAGCTTGTGTAGGACACAGCCTGGGACACCGCCCGGTCCCATCGATGCTGTGTTTTTGGCTTTGGAGAGGGCTGTTTTAACCTGAGTGTCTGTGATTTCAGGGACTCTACATTCCTCTGGTATGGTTATGGGCCCTTTTGGGGGTGAGAGGGGGGTGAAGTTTGCGCTGAACCCGTCTGCCAGGATGTTGGTGATATTGGTCGGTTCAGTGTATTTTGTGCCATTCTGCACTAACTCAGGGCAGATCTGAGCATTGCCACTTAGATTCTTGACATAGCTAAAGAATGCCTTGTGGTTATCTTTGGAGTCCTTGGCAATTTTTCTTTCAAAGCTCGCCTTGGATGATTTTATGAGGGATCGTAGTTTCTTGCCGATACTAATCAGGGATGTCTTCCCTTTTTGGGATTTTACTCTTTTCTGTACTAGTTTTCTCCTTCTATTGTATAGCTTGTTTATGGCAGGAGTCCACCAGACTGGCTTCCTTTTCTTGGAGGAGTGAGTCTTGGTTTTTCTTGGGATGGCACGATCCATGCATTCTTGCAGCTGCCCGCAGAATGCATTAGTAAAGTATTTTGCAGCTTGGACAGTGTTATCCTTCAGCATGGGGGCTTTGAAACTTTCCACCTCAGTCTTAAGTAACGTGAAGTTTGCTTCTGAAAAGTTTTTCATGGCGGCTTTCTTGTCCAGGGTTGGGGGCAGAATATGGATATCTAAAGTGATTTGTTTATGGTCAGATCTAACCAGAAAGGGGTTGACCTCTGGTGTGGAACACCGGTCTCCCATGTTGGTGATGACTAGGTCCAATATGTTGTCACCTCTGGTGGAAGTGTTGACCAGTTGAACCAGGGTGTTTGAGTTTATAAATTCTAGACAAAGTTGGGCAAGGGAGTTAGTACTTGAGTAGTTCTCCCAGTTAATGTTTGGGTAATTGAAATCACCCAATATTAGGGTGCTTGGTAGGACCTTTATGTTTCCCAGTGTTTCCAGAAACAAGGAATGGGGGTCCTGGGACATGGTGGGTGATCTGTAGCAAGCTACAATTTGAACTGCAGCTTTGCCCATTGTTAGTTGCACGTGGATGATCTCTGAAGCATCGTGCTGTGCCACTAACCTGGAGGTGTGAGTATCCTTGATGAATATGGATACGCCCCCGCCTTTTGTATTTCGGTTTGGGTTCTGTGGCCAAAATGTATGGTATGAGTTGTAGCCTGGTAGTGCTGGGGTGCTCTCTGGAGCCTTAAACCAGGTTTCTGTTACTGCACATATATTGATTTTCTCCATACTGAGGTGTGCCTCGAATGCGTGCATTTTGAGGTTTAGACTTCTGGCCTTAAGTAGCATTACCCTCAGTTTTTTGTTACTTGTGCTATTTACGACAGTGGGTTTGTCTTTTGAACCTTGCCTAAAAAAAGCACTATGGGGGTGACAAGAGCCTGGGCAAGTACTCGAAAGCCTAAGGGTGACAGATGCAAGCTGTTTCTAGCAAAGCAGCTTGGCTTGTCGAGCATGTCATCCCAGGCAGACAGACACTGGATCCCCTTTGAATGACACCAGAAACTTAGCCAATTGTTGAAATTGAGAATGTTTTCTTTATACCATGGTATCATTCTTGGTGAGGGCAGGATGCTACTCAGGGTCAGGGTCATACCGGCATGGGCTACGTAATCAGAGAGCTCTTCCATGTCTCTTTTCATGTAGTCGAGGGAGGTACGGCTCAGGTCATTCACACCAACATGGACAGAGAGAGTCATATTTGTACTTGTTCTGGAGTGACCTGAGTGTTTGTGTTATGTGGCGGATCCTGGCACCCAATAGGCAGCTAACAGTAACCTTCTCCTTGTTCAGCCTAGTGAGTGGGATGTCAGTGTGCCTGACTATAGTCACCTATTACTAGTATGTTGGGTATGTTAATTTGCCTTAAGGCATGTGATTGCATGGCACACTAGTTTTGTGAAGTATGTGTTTCATGGTTTGTGTTGGGGGTGGAGGTTGCTTGGATGTTTGCTTTGGAGGTCTCTGTTGGTTTTGCAGATTTTTATTTAGAGCCACCGAGTATGTTTTTTGCCAGTGCTGGTTTAATGGGTCTATGTGAGGCTGATGGTGTGATGCCAGTATTTCCCTTCTCCTCTCGACTGTCTGATCCAGTCTTGGGTTGAGAGAGCTTAGCCTCCAGTTTGGCTGTATAATTGCATCTCTCGCATGTATTAGTGTTTGGTGGTAGGAGGAGGGTGTTGTCTGTGTACATTAGGCAGTTGTAACATTGCCTCAAAATGCCCATATTCACCAGTTGGGCTGGAGAGTAGACCTGAAACTGCCCTTTGGACATGCCTGGATAGGTACAGTGGCTGATAAGGTCAAATAGAGAGCCTTGTCCTTCTGTACAGTACAGAAGGGTCTAGTGCTAGGGTTTATAAATGCTTGCTATAAGTTTTGAGCAAGTGCCGGACTGAGAAATGAATGGCTTGAGTGCTTAAGTTGAAAGTTTGTCTATTTCCAAGGGAAAAATTGAAGAGGAGACCTTTGTGGAGCCGGGAATATATTTTACCCTAGCTAACCGGCGCTCCTCAGTGGGCAAAACTGGGAAATATGGTATTTATAGCAGGAAAATGAAAGAAATAGAAATTAGCCCAAAATGGCCAATAGACTACTAATTTCTGGGCTGAAACCACTCCTCCAAGGACAGATAGGCTGCTCAAAGCTCCCCTCTCTCATAGGTGAACAGAGAAACTTCCTTCTATCCAAGTAAGGTATGGGCAAACACAGAGAATTGTAACACAGCCCTGAATTCAGCACTAACCTGAAAACTGGACTATACTAGCTTAGAAAGGTGGGAAACAAGTATATATATATATATATATATATATATATATATATATATATATATATATATATATATATATTTTTTTTTTTTTCCAGAAAATAAAGCAGATACACTCAAAAAACAGTTTAAAAGCACAGAAAAGGATACTTATGGTTATATATCGCAGATCAGAGTTGTAGTCAATGCCCCCAGTAATAAAGTAGGAAGAAACACAAATACAGTAAAAGCAGATGAATAAAGTGCAATTCTATATATATATATATATATATATATATATATATATATATATATATATATATATTATATAAAATAGTAGAAAACAAACAAACTAATTTAAACAAGTTACTCAATTAACCAGAAAAAAAGCTCAAACCTGAGCCCTGTTCCAGCAGTCTTCAGTCAGACAAGTTCTAACTGCACACCCCTGCTTACTAGGGTGCAGGGGAACCTTCTCCAAAAAAAAGATGGCCTGGATCAGTGCTAAAGTTATACAAACAAAGCTAGATTCAATAGGCCTGAATCTGGTCTATGCTAAAGCAACAAGGCGCACCAATTTCAGAAAGAAACAATTCAAATAAGCAGTCACAATAAGCCTGTGACCAGAAATTCCCATCTGAGAAGGGCATAATCCAGCCTCTCCTCCCACAACAGTGCAGACCACAAACCTTCTTAATGTAGAATAATTGGCCTGAAGCCCAAGGGCTTAAGCCAGAACTAATACACTTTTAGAATAGCAGACACTGGGCCTTCAATCAGCAATTCCCAGCTTAGAAGGATGTAGCTACCTGTCCTGCCACAACAGTGCAGACCACAAACCTTCTTAATGTAAAACAGCCTGTATGAAGCCCACGTGCTTAAACCAAAAGACTTAGAATAGCAGTTACAATTTAATTAGGCTACAACCAAGCAGTAATAAATGCAGCAGAATAAATAAAATTGAGTACTTTTAAGAAAAGCAAAATAAAGTAGGAGGAAACACAAATACAGTAAAAGCAAATTAATAAAGTGCAAAAAAAAATTTATTTTTAAGTGCAAGAAGAGAGGAAGGAAGAATCTAAGTGGGCTGGCCTTCTCAAATCTTCTCTCTGTATTAAGTAGAGTGAACACTAGACTCAGAATATGATCTAACTGTACTCAGTTAAGTGAGCAAATTAGATGGACCCAGGAGGAGTGTTCTAATACAGACTTACAGGAGGGGCAGGCAATTCCAGAGCCACCACCACTAATACCAACACAGGAAGAGGGAGGGTGAGGAACTAACTGCAGAGAGACACACAGCACACTGTCCAGAAACACAATTAGGAAACAGAAAAAAATGAAAATACAGTACATTTAAAACTGCAAGTTTGTACTTAACAAAAGACTAAAATTCACTACTGCAAGTTTCACTTAGCTTCAGCTTGTAATGCAGATGTTTGTAGCCAAGCAAGTCTCTCAGGAGGTGAAATCTCTTTCTTGAAAACCAATACCCAATAAAGGTGTATACCTACTGCCTCATTGTGATTCAACATTTCCTAAAATATCTTCCACTAAACTAGTTGGATATCCTCTAGTATAAAACATGTTTGCCACCTTCCTACGTTCCTTACTGACATCTTCAAGATGGGATTTCATCTGGGCTACTACAATAAACTTCCCTTTTACTATACTTTTCTTTTGACTCAAGGGGTGGCAACTAGTAAATTCTAAATAGGAGTTGCTGAATGTGGGCTTTCTATAAAGTTTTGACTTAAATCCATTCTTGATACTTTGAATATAAGTTAAGGTAATTCATTCCGTCCTTGTTAATAGGATGGGTACATTTAAAAAAAAACTGGATGAATTATTCAGGTGTTTCATGAACTACCTAATTTCTGTTTCTGGTCCTTTCCATAGAATAAAAATATCATCCAAAAAACTGAACACATAATTTGATATACTTATACTATTAAAAACATTGTTCTGTTCCCATACTAACACCATATTAGCATGAATAGGAGCACTGGAATCCCCCATAGCTACACTTTTTTCTGCTTAAAATATTCCCCCTCAAAATATATATAATTATAGTCCAAAACCAGACCCATAAAATCAATTATCAAATTAACTTTATCATTCAAATACTTAGTATATCTAGATATACTGTCTGAAAACATATCCAGCCCTTCTTCCCTTGGTATCGAGGTAAAAAGATCAACGATATCTATAGTTACAAAAATTATATCCTTATCCCAAAGTGTATTTTTTTATTCTTCCTAAAAAATCTCACGAATCCTTAATAAGATGGTTTATATTTCCATAAACTTCCTTTAACCATCTATCTACACATATCTCAAATGGATACATTTTGGAACCTCGTCTGGCCACAACTGGTCTAAGGGGTGAATTCACTAGGCCTTTATGAATCTTTGGGATATCAAAGATTATAGCTACTATTGGATTTTTCACTTTTAAAAAACTGTAAATGTCTTCCGATATTCTATGATCCAAAAGCTATTCCTCTAGAAAATAGTCTATTCTCCTATAGCATATATTGATCTTGTTAATAGAAGCCATAGAATAAGTTTGTGTCATTTAACATTTCAAAAATTCTTTGTGAATATTTCAGTGAGTCAAACAATACTGCCCATCTTTGTCAGGTCCCATCACTCTAATGGATTTATCTTTTCTTAATTGATCTAACAATTTTAACTCATCCTTTATTCAAGTTTGAAGGATGATACTGTTTTTTTTTTCCAGTGAGTGGGGATGAAAGCACTCAATCGGCTTTTACATTAGACATAAACTTGAGTTTTAAATTAATGACTCCAAAACATAGAGGTGGATTGGAGTTACCAAATTTTGAAACTTACTATTTTATAGTAAATTCAAACAGGCTTCTAAGAATCTCTAATTATAATATAACTAGCACTAAATGGATGCCTACCTGGGTAGTTCTGAATTATAAATATATTTTACATTTGAATATTAATCCTAAAGCCATACCCTTTTTAGGTAAAGAAACTTTTAAACTATATGGGTTAATGGATCACATTAAACTATATGTAACGTCCCTACAAACTTTATTTCAATCATTAGATCTTGCTCAATATATGATGCCTTATCAACCCTTTCATAGAAACCCTAACCTGAGACTAAATAATAAATTAATTGATCTTAAAGAATTCCCCTTAATAATCAACTTAAATTTAATAGATATTTATACACTTCTTAAACTCTCGGCTAATCAGATAAAAAAATAATTAAATTTACCTAAAAATTATCTCATTATTCTAAGACAAATTAGGGAACTTTCTATAAGTTACTTTAAAAATTTTAAAACCAGAGAAAAGAATATAATTAAATGCTCGAATTTGTGGCAAGCTCTCCAACAAGATACTAAATTTATAACAGCAGCAAATAATTTAATAAAGGAGTTTAAATTCCAAGATAAAGTTCTTGTGTCAAAATATTGGGAAGAGAAAATGCCAGAGATAGAAGACAGTCATATGATAAAAGCAATCGACTTGACTCTAAAATCTATTTCTCTTCAAAAACTGATGTATACCCAGTTGATGATATGGAATAATGTGTTTTATACACGCCTTAGCCTGCATAAATTTAATTCCAAAAATTCACCAGTTTGTCCATACTGCAAGGATCAATCTGCTGATCTTCTTCATATGTTCTGGAGTTGTAAATGCATATACAAACTTTGGAACTCACTTAAGATACAACTTCAGAAGATGGGTTACCAAAGTTCAACATTGTCATGGGAATTCATGATTTTACATATTCCCCCAAAAGAATTTTTTAAATCTCAATGTATTGTATTAATCAATATTTTCTTATTAATGAAGCTATACATAGCTACTAATTGGTTGGACCCATCCAAAACATCATGGAATAATTTTAGAGTATTATCAGTAAGGCATATAGTAGCTCACAAACTACTTTTGAACCAACATAATAAAAATATTAACAATCCAAAAATATGGGAACAAGTATTTAATATTGTATTAGCATAACATCTTATATTTGAATTTAACAAGAATTTCTACACTTTTAAGAGACTCTGTAACAGCAACTTTTTATTACTCGAATTGATCTTAACCACTTTTATACTCTTTGTGTATAATTCAGTGTGTTACTTGGAAGCATTTATGTAAATATTGTATATATGTTATGGAGTTAGTGTTAGTTACATTAGTTGGTAGTTTTTTCTTAATTTTCTGTATTGTTTTAATTTTGTATGGAATATAAGAAAACAATAAAAATTATTATTGAAAAAAAAAAAAAAGAAATAAACTTGAGTTTTAACAAAAGTCTCAAGTAATTTTTGTCCAGCTGTCAGCAGTACATCTTTTTGGTTTGGTTTATGATTTTTGGTTGCTGTGTCTGCACTCCATGGAGGGTTTACCGACACATTGGATCAATCTCCTACCAGGGTTAACAAATACTAAAATAAAGAAATAAAACTCAAGGTTTCTGTGGGAACATGACATATAATTACATACTTCCAGCTGGCCATAACTCATTCATCAAAAATGCATGAATAAAAGTAACATGTCATGTGACGAGTATGCCTTGGAGTAAGCATGTGCATATCAATAGGCAACGATCGAGTAAGAGAGGAAAGTATCCTGTGGAGGCATCTAAAATAAAGGAAAACAGATGTGCTCTTGTCATTCAAACTGACATGACCACCTGTTTATTATAAACTAATGTGAAGCTACATCAGACTAAAGGGCAGACACCTTGTCTGTGAAGGTATTTGATATGAATCAGATTAAAAGAGAACACGGTGCACCCCTTACTGTGAAGTATAGGATTGTTACCTCATTAATTCTGGGACAACACAAAATACATAGGTTCATAGGTAGGTACTAGACTATCGGCCCATGTAGAAGGATTTTCTGACCACTGTGGCGATGTGATTATCAAAGGATATACTACTGTCCACCTGGGTCCCAAGGTCTCTTATCACACTTTCGGTGTTAAGTAGACTGCTGCCTATGTGGTAGTTCATGGGTACAGAGTTTTTACCAAAGGGGATGACAATGCACTTTTTGGCATTGAGCTTGAGGCCAGAGCTCTGACATCAGGCATCTGTCTCAGTGAGGCTCTTCTGTAGGATGTCCACATCATTTGGGGACTCTATTATGGCTCCTAGTTTGCAGTCATCTGCGAACCTCATTAGCCAGAGACCTTCTGTGTTAGCCTGTACTTCAGAGAAGTAGACACTAAACAGGAGAGGACCCAGGACTGAACCCTGTGGTACTCCACTTGTCACTGGTTTGAAGTAGGATTTGGAGTTTGCAACTTTTACAGTGTGGGTTCTGTCAGTGAGCCAGTTGGCAACCCATCTTGTGACATAGGGATTTATACCTAGTTTAGTGAGTTTATCTATAATTCCAGAATGGTAGAGAAAAATCAAACCGCTACTCCACAGCTTTTTCAAATATATTGTAAAAAGTTTTTATTAAAAGATTTTAAAAACTTGCTTCAAAAGCAATCCTAAGTATCAGGTTTGCCAACAGTCAATCCAATTTCTTCTCAATGAGAACACCACTGCATTCAGAACATAAACATGAATGTTCTATGTTTCGACAAATACAGCATATGCAGCAAAAAGTCCTTCAATGCGCTCAATGATGTTGTAGTACGTTAAGTACCTCTACGATATTAATTGCTTATCTGAAGCAAAAATAGATGTTGCACTAGTAAGTAAAATAAATTTTTTTCAAAGCCAGATAAGCTTAACAGCACCTTGTGGTGCTCCAAGTTCTCTCACAGTATGAAGCACTTCACAGGAACCATAAACATTTCCTTGGTCAGTTGAACGCAGAACTGAAGCTTTCAAATGTTGTTCTAACTCTACTTCACCTTATACTTGCATAAAGGTGTTCAAATGTTCAGCATAATAAAGTTCTTCCACACAAAATTCTAGGCAGCAAAATTCAGAAATTCAAATAAAACTTGAGTTTAAGACACAGGTATAACGTCCCAAATCAACATACGATAAGTGCATTCGGTAAAACCTTCATCGGATCATACTAAACAGGGACACCATTGCTTGTATTTATACCGAAGTTTTAACCAATAGAATTCAAAATAGCAGACACCTTCTTCCCAGTTATCTCCATCCATTCATCATCATAATTCAGTAGCACACCTACTACTCAACCAATAGTTGGTCTCCTTACTTTAAGTATTGGTTTAAGCGGAATAACTGCATTCAGGCCAGGAGCTCGATCTGCTCGTAGATTTACTATCCATTTGGTTTCACAAATCTCAGTTTTATTAGTAATGTCACCTCTTTTAATGTCCTCAGATATTTTTTCAATAACTCTAAAAATAATGCTATGACTGGGAAATCTTGATACATGTACAGCCAAGGTATTATGAGCATCCCCTCTTCGAATATATCCTAAATGCCGTAATAACCTCTTCCTAAAAACCTGGTTGGTTTTTCCAACATAAAAAGATGGACATTCTTTACAGGTAGCCAAGTAAACAACATTTTTGATGGCACATGTAGCCTTACAGTTAAAAACAAAGTCTCTATCCATTCCTGGACATCTGAAGATGTTATTACTATCAATGTGTCCACAAGCAGAACAATTGCCACATTGAAAAGTTACTTTTCTTCCTACTATAGTAGGTCTCTGAAAACTATCTTTCATACATAAGAGACGTTTGATGTTTTTCTTAATTTTATAACTATAGTGCGGACTGTCTCCTACTATAGAGCGCAGTTTCGGATCCTGAGTGAGAATAGGCCAAAACTTGCTGATAATTTCTTTAATCTGTTTATTGTCCATGCTATATGTGACACTTAATTGTATAAATGGTAAATTCTGCTTCTTTTCTATTTGGGATACTTCAGAATACTGTATATTCCTTATGCAAGGTTTTTTCATATTCAGTTCAGTGTCCCTCTTTGAATATCCTCGGACTTGTAGACAGTCCTGTAAGTTAGCCACCTCTTGCTGAATTACTGATTCCTGCGTACATCTCTTAGTAATTCTTGAGATTTCATTCTTCATGATGTTATTGGTCACATGTCTTGGATGCATGCTACTTTTATGGAGATAATGATTTCTCCAAGTAGGTTTCCTATAAAGTGTTGTCTCTATTGTCCCATCTTGATTCAACTTAATGTTTAAATCTAAAAAATTCACTGAGTCACGTGAAAATTGACTGGTGAATTTCAAAAATGATGTAGTTTCATTCAAATATTGTTGGAATGATAGGAAATGAGTTTCATCCCCTTCCCAAAGAAGGAAAAGATCGTCCACAAAACGACCATAGAATTTAACATTCTGAAACCAAGGATTAAGGTCACTTAGAATAAACTTATTTTCCCAATCTGAAAGGATGATGTTCGCATAGCTATTGGCACAGGGAGTGCCCATTGCAACCCCCCATCATTGCCAATAGATAGATTGTCCGTAATGAAACAGATTCATATCCAGTATGATTTCTAATAGAGAGCATAACAGATTTGCATTTTTGCTATTTCTGTTAACTCCCTCAATGATCTTTCTTTACTGCTTCAACTCCAACATCATTGGGTATTGACGTAAATAAACTAGTAACATTCATAGTGGTCAATAACAAATTTCCTTTCTCCTTTAGAGCTCCTAGGGATTTTGTTAACTTCTTTAGGAAGTCATCTGTATCCCTGATAACACTGGGAATATTCAACAAGATCTCTTTAAGGTTCTTCTCTACAAATAACGACATAGATTCAGTTAACCATCCTTGCCCAGATACTATAGGGCATAGTGGTGGATTAAAGGGATCTTTATGTATCTTAGGTAGTCCGCTGATAGAGGGAACAGTAGGATGTTCCATCTTGAAGAAATGATATTGCTCATTACTTATACTGCCTTCTATGAACATAGAATATAGTAAGTCCTGGGTCTTATCAATATGCTTCTCCAAGCTTTTAGCATCAACTTCCTGGTAAGTTGTTGTGTCCGAGTGATTTTTCTCTACTTTGATTTTTCTGCTTACCGCTACTTTATTAGTGAGTAGTACATTTTAGCAATATAATTCCAGAATGGGGGATGGTGTTGAAAGCCTTGGCGAGGTCAAGATAGGCTGTGTAAACCACCTTACTCTCATCTACAGCTTTGGTGACTACTTCAAATAAACCCATCAGGTTTAGCAGACATGATCTGCCTTTCATAAACCCAAACTAGGTGGGGGTCCAGAGTTTGGAGGTTACCAATGTCTTTGTTTATAAGTTCCATGATGATACATCCCAAAGCCTTGCAGATCAGGCTAATAGAGTGATAGTTCCTGGGGTCTGTGGTGGCTCCCCCTTTGTGGAGTGGGATAACTGTTGCTGTGCATCATTCAGTGGGCACAAAGCCTGAAGTGAGGCTATGATTGAACATGGTCCTTAGGTGGGGAGCCAGGTCATTCTGAAGTCCATGTAAAATGCAGCCTGGGATGTTGTCCAGTCCCATAGATGCTGTGTTCTTGGCTTTAGAGAGTGCAGTTTTTACCTGCATAGTTGTGATTACAGGGACTCTGCACTCTTCCAGTATAGATATGGGCCCTTTAGAGGGTGAGAGTGGGGTAAAGTTAGCTCTGAACTTATCTGCCAGTACATTGGTAATATCAGTTGGTTCTGTAATTTTCATGCTATTGTGCTGTAACTCAGAGCAGATCAAGGTGTTTCCATTGAGATTCTTAACATAGCTATAGAATGCTTTGTGGTTATCCTTAGAATCAGTGGCAATTTTTTTTTCGTAACTAGCTTTGGAGGATTTTATGAAGGATCTCAGCTTCTTACTGAGGCTGACCAGGGAGCTCCTCCACTCATGGGCTTTTACTCTCTTTTGCAACAGTTTCTTCCTTCTGTTGTAGAGTTTGTTTATGGCAGGGGACCACCAGATAGGCTTCCTATTTTTGGAGGATAGCATCTTGGTTCTGTTAGGGTTTGCACGATCCATGCATTCGTGTAAGTGCTTTTGTGTAAGATTCAACAGTCGTAACTGTATTGTCCATCTGCATTGGTGTCATGAAGTTCACCACTTCTGTCTTAAGAAGCATGAAGTTGGCTTTGGAGAAATTTTTACTGTGGTTTCCTTAATGGGGGGGGGGGGGCAGGATGTGGATATGGTGGGTGATTAGCTTATGGTTGGATCTGACCAAGGAGTTGACATCAGGTGTGGAACACCAGTTGCTCATGTTGGTAATGACTAGGTCTAGGATATTGTTGCCCCTAGTGTGGGTGTGGATAAGTTGATCCAGGGCATTGGAAAGCATTGAGCAAAGGAGTTGGTACATGACTAGTTTTCCCAGTTAATGGTGGGGTAGTTGAAATCACCCATTATTAGGGTGTTTGGTTGAACCCTAATATTTCCAGTATATCAAGAAAAGAGGAATGGGAATCCTGGGGCATAGTGGAGGATCTGTAGCAAGCTACAGTTTGGATTGCAGTTTTACCCAGAGTTAGTTGCACTTGGATAATCTCGGATTCATTATGTTGAGCAACTAGCCTGGAGGTGTGGATATCCTTAATGAATATGGACATACCTCCACCTTTAGTGTTCTGGTCCAGGCTAGATGGCCGAAATGTGTGGTATGAATTATAGCTTGGTAATGCAGGGGTGCTCTCTGGAGCCTTGAACCAGGTCTCAGTCACTGCACAGATATGGATGTTCTCCATTTTAAGGAGTGCCTTGAGTGAGTGCATTTTGAGGTTTAGACTTCTAGCACTGGGTAGCATTACCCTCAGTTTTTGCTTTCTGTACCTGTTACAGTGGTGAATTTGCCATTTGAACCTTGCCTAAAAAAGGGAGTATAGGGGCAGCAAGAGCCTTAGCCAGTATCCAGAATCCCAGGGGGACAGATGCAGGCCATCTCTGGCAAAGCATCATGGTCTGTCGACCATGTCGTCCCAGGCAGACAGACACTGGATCCCCTTAGAATACATCAGAAGCTTAGCCAATTGTTGAAGTCAATCATTTTGCCCTTGTACTGTGGTATCCTTCTGGGTGATGGCAGGATGCTACTCAGGACTAGGGTGATACCTGCCTGGGCTACAAGATCGGAGAGCTCTACCATGTCTCTTTACATGTAGTCCAGGGAGGTACATCTCAGGTTGTTCACACCAACATGGACAATGACAGAGTCATATTTCTACTTGTTAATGGAGTGACCCAAGTGTGTGGGTTATATGGTGGATCTGGGCACCCGACAGGCAGCTGACAGTAACCTTCTCCTTGTTTAGCCTGGTGAGTGGGACATCAGTGCGCCTGACTATAGAGTCACCTATGATTAGTGTGTTGGGTACTTTGTTTTGCCTTATAGGCTGTGGTTGAGTGGCACACTGAGTTTGTGGGCTATGTGTCATTTGGGTTATGTTGGGGGGGTGGAGGTTTCAGAAAGAGGTCTCTGTTGCTTGGGCCGATTATTATTGAAAGCCTCCATGAATGTTTTTGTGTTTCTATGTGTGGATTTTGGTGGGGTAGATTTAGTGGGACTATGTGATGAGTGTGGTGTGGTGCAAGTGTTTGCCTTCTCCTCTTGACTGTCAAGTCCAGTCTTGGTTGGAGAGAGCTTTGCCTTCAGTTTGACTAGATAAGTGCATCTCTCACAGGTTGTAGTGTTGGGTGGTAGGAGGAGAGTGTTGTCTGTGTACATGAAGTATTGCTACATTGCCCCAAGATGCCCAGCTTCATCAGGTAGAGAGGGGAAAACACCAGGAGCTGACCCTTGGACATGTCTGAATAGGTACTAACAAACTATTTTCCTCTAGACAAGTGAGGAAAATAAGTGAAAAAAAAACTATTTTCCTCTAGGCAAATGAGGAAGTACAAAAACTTTTTTCCTACAGGCAAATGAGGAAGGCTGACTGCTGTAGTAATTTGTAGCTTATTTAGTGCTTACAACAAGTTCTGAACAAGTGCTGAGCTCGAAGAAGCAGATTCAAGTGCTAAAACTAAGAAACTGGCTAGTTCTAAGGGAAAAATAGAAGAGCAGACTTTATGGTGCAGGGAAAAGTTTAATCCTAGCTAAGCAGTGCTGTGCAATATGCAAACTCAGGCAAACATGGGTTTTTAACTCAGAAAGTTGAAAGGGATAGAAATCAGCCCAAAATGGCCAATAAGGTACAATTTCAGAGCTGGAACCCACTCCTCTTGCGACAGATAGGCTGCTCAATGCTTACCACTCTCACTGGTAAGCAGAAAGACTTCCCTCTACCACAACAAGGTCTGGACAACTCAGAAACACAAAATAAAGTCCTGAAAATAGCAAATCTTGGATCCAGACTATTCTAGTATAGGAAAAGGTGGGAAATGAGCAAATCAGATAGTACTTTTTTGTTTTATTGTGAAATTAAACAGAAAAATGCACTTTAACAGTAAATATGCACAGATAAGGCTATCACACGAGTATGAAGCTTACAGCAGAAAGACTAACATGACAGGGCAGTTGAATAATAAATATCACTGAGTGCTTTAGATAGGAAGGGAGTTCATAGGTTCATAGGTTCATACTAGGCTATCTGCCCGAGGGCATTTACAAGCCTAGCCCATAGTTTTGTGGCTTACGCCACCCCTTTAGTATGGGGAACTATACCTATTATTTTGCTGTGCCTCTGTTGAGCAGTGACACTGAGGTAATCCCTGGGGTATATCTGCGATCTCCCATCCATTGGTCAAGATTTCTCTTGAACAAGGCCAGCGAGGTGCTCTGCCTCACATATACCGGGATTTTATTCCACAGCATAGGGAGTCTTTGGGTGATGAATCTATCCCTCCAGCACGTCCTATTAATAGCCGTGTCGAGGTTTAAGTCTCCGCCCTTGTGGCTCTGACGGATCTAGATTTTTGAGGTGAAGCATATTCATCAAATCTGGGTTTGACATGGCCTTGTATGTTAGGCAAAGGTCACCTCTGAGCAATGATGGCGACTGAATAGAGCTGGAGTTCTTTCAGTCGGGCAGCATAGGACAGATGTTTGAGACCCTTTATCCTTTTGGTGAGGAACTTTTGTGGCCTCTCCAGCTGCTGCAAGTGTCGGGTCAGATACATTCCGAATGGGGCATTGTACTCAATCATTGGTCTGATGAGTGATGAGTATAGGGAGACTATGACCTCCCTTGATCTAGATGAGAATCCTTTCATGATAAGGTGGGCAATGTAGAAGGTCTTCCTAACTACTTTAGCTACATGGGTGTCGAATGACAGACTACTATCAACCTGGGTCCCCAGGTCCCTGATAACTTCTTCTGTGCTCAGTGGATTGCCACCTATTTGGTAGCTAGGGTAACCTTGTTTTTCCCGAAGGGTATGACTATGCATTTTTGGCATTTAACTTTAGGCCATGGCTCTGGCACCAGTTATCCATTTCTGTGAGACCCTTCTGATGGATATCTGTGTCAGATGTGTTTTCTACTATGGCCCAGTTTGCAGTCATCTGCAAACTTTGTCAGCCATAACCCTCCTGTGTTTGCTTGTACTTGGAAAAGTAGATGCCAAACAAGAGTGGGCCCAGGACTGAGCCCTGTGGTACACCACTTGTGACAGGCTTTGAGTCTGACATGGCGCCAGCAACTCTGACCCTGTGGGTTCTGTCACTCAGCCAGTTTGCAACCCATCTTGTGATGTATGGGTTAACATTTAAGCTGATGAGTTTTTCAATGATACCGAGTGGGGTATTGTATCGAAGGCCTTCGCCAGATCGAGGTAGGCTGTATGGACTGCCTTTCCCTCATCAATGGCTTTGGTGACTGTTTCAAAAAAGTCAACCAAGTTTAGAAGGCATGATCTGCCTTTGACAAAGCCAAACTGGGATGGATCCAAAGTCTGCAAATTCCCTATGTCTTTATTTATGAGGTCCATTATGATCCTCTCCATGGCTTTGCAGATAAGGCTTGTCAAGCTAATGGGCGGTAATTTCCAGGGTCGGTGGAGGCACCGCCTTTGTGAAGTGGGACCACAGTTGCAGTGCGCCACTCCTGGGTCCGTATCCAGAGGTAAGACTACGATTAAACAGCTGTCCTAGCTGTGGGTTTAATTCCTCGTTGAGTTCGTGGAGCACACAGCCGGGGACACCATCAGGTCCCATGGATGCTGTGTTTTTTGCTTTGGAGAGAGCAGTTCTCCCTTGGGCGTTGGAGATGTTTGGGGGGCTGCAATCGCTTGGTATAGATATCTCTCCTTTTGGGGCGGGGGGAGAAGTTTGCACTGAACCTGTCAGCCAGTATGTTGGCAATGTCTGTAGGATCAGTAATCTTCACATCATTTTGAACTAGTTCTGAGCATATCTGGGAGTTTCCTCCCAGGTTTCTAACATAGCTAAAGAAGGCCTTATGATTGTCTTTTGAGTCTTTAGCTATTTTTCTCTCAAAATTTGCTTTGGATGATTTTATGAGAGCTCTTAGTTTTTACTTATAGTGATCAAGCGTGTCTTACCTTTTAAGGATTTTGCTCTATCTTGTAGTAGCTTCCTCCTTTTGTTGTAGAGTTTGTTTATGGCTGGGGTCCACCAGACTGGACGCTTGCCTTTGGTACAAAGAGTCTTTGTTTTGCTTGGGATTGCCTTATCCATGCAGTCCTGCAGGTGCTGGTAGAAGGCATTTGTAAGTGATTCAGCTGCTTGAGTACTGTTTTCCACGCTCGGGGCCTTAAAGAAGACCACACTAGTCTTTAGAAGTGTGAAGTCGGCTTCGAGAAGTTCTTTACTGTGGTCTTTTTATTTCAGGTGGGGTGGGATGAGGACCTCCAGCGAGATTAGTTTGTGATCTGATCTCACCAGTGAGGGGTATACTTCCAGTGTTGAACATTGTGCTCCCATGTTCGTGATGATGAGATCAAGTATGTTTTCTCCTCTTGTGGGGATGGTGACTAGTTGTTCCATGGCATTTGAGTTTATGAATTCCAGGAACTTTTGGGCTAGGGTGTTTGGGCTTGAGTAGTGTTCCCAGTCTATATTAGGGTAATTGAAGTCACCTAGTATGATGGTGTTTGGTGACACATTTATCCCCTCTAGTGTTTTCAGGAAGGCCATGTGAGGTTCCTGAGTTTGTGAGGGTGGCCTGTAACATGCTACAATTTGCAGAGCAGTCTTGCCTATGGTTAATTGCACCTGGATGGTCTCCGATGCATCGTGTTGCCACCAGTCTTGAGGTGTGGGTGTCTTTGATGAATATGGATACCCCCCCTCCTTTCTTGGTATTGTCCGGATTTTGGGGCCGGAACGCATGATAAGAGGTAAAACCTGATAGTGCTGGGGTGCTCTCAGGAGCCTTGAACCAGGTTTCTGTCACTGCACAGACATCGATGTTCTCCATACTGAGAAGGGCCTCGAGTGCGTGCATTTTGAGATTTAGACTTCTGGCATTGAGCAGCATTACCCTTACTTTTTTCCTTTTTGTGTTCTAGGGTGGTAGGTTTAGAATTTGAGCCTTGCCTAAAAAGGCACTATGGGGTGGCAAGAGCCTTTGCCAATATCCGGAATCCCAGGGTGACAGGTGCAAGCCGTCCCTTAAGCAGCGTGGCTTGTCTAGCATGTCATCCCAGGCAGACAGACATTGATCCCCTTTGAATGACACCAGAGTTTAAGCCAATTGTTAAAGCTGATCATCTTATCTCTGTATTGTGACATCATTCTTGGTGAAGGTAGGATACTGCTCAAGGTCAGGGTCATACCTGCCTGGGCTACATAATCAGAGAGCTCCTCAATGTCTCTTTTCATGTAGTCCAAGGAGGTACGTCTCAGGTCGTTTACACCAGCGTGGACAATGACTGAGTCGTATTTGTACCTGCTGTTGAGAGACCTGAGTGCTTGCGTTATGTGGCAGATTCTAGCGCCTGACAGGCAGCTTACTGTGACCTTCTCCTTACTCAGTCTGGTGAGCGGACGCCAGTGTGTCTGACTATGGAGTCACCAATGACTAGTGTGTCTGGCATTGTGTTTGGCCTTAAGGGCTGTGACTGTTTGACACTCTGTGAGGTCTATGTGTTGCAGGTGTTGTGTTCTGAGGTGGTGGTTGTTTGGGTGTCTGCTTTGGTGGCCTCTGCTGTTTTGGTAGATTTTTGATCAGAGCCGCTGAGTATGTCTTTGTGTGTTTATGTGTATGATTTGAGGTTGTGATGGTACTATGTGAGACTGGGTCTATAGTGTGTGTGGTAACCTTCTCCTCCTGACTGGTCTTGCCAGTCCTATGTTGAGAGAGCTCAGCCTCCAGTTTGGCCGTATAGTTGCATCTCTCGCATGTATTTGTGTTTTGTGGGAGGAGGAGAGGGTTGTCTGTGTACATGAGGCAATTGTAACATTGCCTCAATATTCCCAGGTTCACCAGCTGAGCAGGAGAGGACACTAGCAACTGATCCTCGACATGCTAGAAGGACTAGACAAAAACTTTAAAAGAGATTCCGGGACGTGGGTGACCGAGAAATGGGGTTTGCCTTTTGGGGTGCTATCTATAAGAGTGCCGTATCAAGGTAATAAGTACTGTAGGAGCAAGTGCTAGGTTTAACAGATTGAGAAAAGTCTACTTGGAGTCAAGTAGAGATGCTCTTTTAGGTATTAGAGAAAGTGCTAGTAACAGGGATGCTTAAAGGTAAGATTGAAAAGAATGCACTCTGCAGTGTGCACTAGAGAAGTTAGATATGAAAGTAGGTAACTTGAGTTTTACCTGTTTAAAAAGTTAAGGTTTAGTGGAGAGTTACTATTTTTAAAACAGCAAGATGGACTGAAAGGGTGGTTACTTTTGTATTTTGGTACTATGAAATACTGTAGGATGGCCAATAAATTTAAATAATTGAAGGGGTGGATTTCAAAAGTGATGGTTTTGTGATTACTCACATAAGCCAGTGAAAGTAGAGAGAAATGAGATATATGGTCAGATTAACATAAGAGGCGGGCAACTAGAAAGACAGTGGTATTTAACAAGACAACTTAAATGGGTGGGAGGGAGGGAAAAAATTCTGCCTGACTCAGAACAGAGAGAGCTGTGGTCTCTTTTGAAGTTTTAATATGCTGTTAAAACAGAATGCAAGCAAAACACAAGATAAAGAAAACAAACTACAGTATTCAAAATATAGAAAGGCAATACAGAAATACAAAAAATAACAGCAAACTAACCTTTCCTTCACTGAAGGAAATGTCAGTCATTCCATGTGAAAGGAGACAGCAGACATCAGGACTCCTAAATAAAATTAGTGCACTTAGATTTTGTAGAAAAGACAATGGAAGAACAGGTATGCAAAAATTAATGGGTTGACAGTTACGCCACAGACTGACCCCCTACAGGTGTCCTAACTGTGCTACTTACAGGACTGACCTTTAGACATCTGGTACCCTAGGCAAAAGGTCTCCATAGCACCCCCCAACACCACCCTATGTCCCCATCTTGGTCTACCTATACCATCCAGATTACTGGAAAAGTGCCTCTGCTAGTGCAGTGCCCTAGGCAGCAGCCTAGCTGGCCTATGCCTAAGGCTGGCTATGGCTATCTGATAACTTACCATACATCTTACTGCAAAGGAAAGAAAGAGTATAATTGTAGTGGGTTATGCAGAAGTGAACAAATGTGTTTCCCTCTGATATTAACAGTAAATGAATGTATAAATACATCTTCAGACCTGGGAAATGTGTAGAGATCTACTTAGACTGGCATTCAGTATGTCACCATATCATAAGTATTGACCACTATATCTCTAAAATGGACATGCGGACAAATTTCAATAGTTACAGACAAACATACTGAAACACAATCTATGCTGTCAGAAATCGAACTATTGGCATATCTAATTAAGTAAGGCATGAAATGATGAAATGCAAGTGTTCTGCCCACTTTACTAACCCAATCTCTCACACACTGCCACATTTGCTGATAAGTTTTACTCCCACCTTAAGGCATGCATCAAGGTATATGTCCTCATAAAACATGAACAGAGTTCCAAATTTGGAAATAAATCCCTGTGGTGTAAACCTAGTATAAACAAACTGCACAAGAGGAGGAAAAAACTTACAGGCCTTAAAAGCAAACTTAATAACCTATCATCTAGATATGAACTCGGTGGTGCAGCGGTTAGCGTTGCTGCCTCACAGCAAGAGGTTCTCTGGTTCGATTCTCACTGGGGTAACTTCTGTGCAGAGTCTGCATGTCCTCCCTGTGGTCATATGGGTTTCCTCCGGGTCCTCCAGTTTCCTCCCACATCCCAAAGACATGCTGTAGGAGGATTCGACACTCTAAATTGGCCCTAGGCATGAGTGTGTGTGTGCCTTCCATGAAAGGTTGGGTGTCGGGCTGGCAACCTGACACCATAAAACTCCACTGCCAATCATGAGAGGACAGATGATTCGCTGTGGCGACCCCTAACCGGGAAAACTGAAAGAAGAACAAGAAGATCTAGATATGAACTCCAACAGATAGACAAGGAACATGGACACAAAGTCCAGTCCATGACCGAGGTCAATAACCCAGGAAGAAACTATGAAAATATAAAAGCTAAGAGGTATGCAGTCATCAAACAGTACCACAAACAACATACAACAAAAATGGAAAATATCAAATGTATCAGTTGTATAGCTCTCAACCTTCCACCTCCAAACCATGGAATACAGCCTTATTATATGGAACTAATGGGCAAAATAGGGAACACTTACTAACAACTTTGACTAGGAAGCTCACAGAATGGTTAAATGTGTGGCTGAATTAGTATGATTCAGTATTAATTATCATGGATATTGCATAAATAACAATGAATCTATGACACTTTAGGATAATTAGTATGACTCAGTATTATTTATCATGGATATTATTATATCATTGATATTATTAAAGAAATAACGACAGGTTTCACATCAACATTCATTTTATAAACAATTATTCTCTCAGTACTTTTCCAACAACTCTTATACCACCTACTTAAAAATACTGTGTACACAAAAGCACAGAGCATTAAGTAAAACTCAAATTTACTTAAAGTTAATGGAATAACAGGTTTTGCTTCAACATGCATTTTGAGACTCTAAGGTCTGTCTGTGAGTGCAATTATGATTTACCCCCAAATCTACAATTTAATAAGGACCATGGCAAAATCAGAAGTTTATTTAAAAAAACAATAACACTACTGACAAAAGGTGAAGCAGAACTACAATGGTAAAAACAAGCTCAGATGCAAGTGTAAAGGATGAAGAATAAAACAAAATGTGCACTGGGAAAGCAGACATTAGTGGAACGGCAAGCATGAAATAAGTACATCAATCAGAATATATTAAGTTTTTTCAATATACACTGCAAAACCTTCATGAAATCAATAAGTAAATCCTATGTGATACATTTATTTCCTTCATGTTCATCAGCTGCTGCTATCTGCTTCTTAAGTGTTCATTTTGGCATCGCTAGTACACTTATATTAATAGTTCAGTTTGTTTTTTCTTCAAAGTGCACCTTTTGAAATTACAACCTAATTAAAAAAAAAAAACTATCAGCACAAAAGCACGAAGAGCTCTTACCCCAACACAAACCTAAAAAAAACTCTTTCCAAAAGCAAAGATAATTGTTAAAATTAACTATAATTCACTTAAATATTTAACAGCTCAAAAAGGTTTGCTACAAAGTGCATTTTTCAAATAACTAATATATGAAACTCCTCAGTAATTGAAATCCATAGTAATTCTACTACTACTGCAACAACTACAACAACAGCAACAATTTAGCAATGAGTCTGGGCAGAAATATGAGGCAAAGCCATGGATGCTCTTCATGTGATTGTATAAATGTGTGTGTATGTGTATGTATGTGTATATATATATATATATATATATATATATATATATATATATATATAAATATATATATGTGTGTGTGTGTGTGTGGGTATGTATGTATATATGGGTCTACTTTCTTTCATCGAAAGTACACCTCTTCGAATCTCAAAAAGCCAAACTCACTTAAGTGAAAGTGCAGTTTAATGAAAACGCACTTTCATGAAACACAAATGAGCAAAATAAAAAAAAAAATAAAATAAACACTAAAAACAAACTTTTGCAGAGGGGCAAGACCCCCTGCACCCCCCATCTCTGCTAATTATATATACTAACTCTGAGATTAATTTCCTTATCCTCACTGTACGGAGACCTATATCAAAAAGCCCCAACTGCTCTAAACCTTACATTCCCCATTAAACCTGTAAAAAAGAAGTAAAAAACACAGCACCTGTACTTCCACACAATCCCAAAATGCCCAACAGGTATTCACTTATTTGTATTTCGCGAAAGTGCATTTTCATTAAACTGCACTTTCTCAAGTAAGTTTGGCTTTTTTAGATTTGAAGAGGTGTACTTTTGGTGAACGAAAGTAGACCCATTTTATTTATATATATATATATATATATATATATATATATATATATATATATGTGTGTATGTATGCATGTGTGTGTGTCGACTATAGATGACTGAACGTTTAAAAGTTCAACTTTCATATGGCTGAGACCATATCATCAAAGTTTTAAAAATTCGAATACCTGATTAAAAAAGGAAAAAAAATTACCCTGAACTTTTTTACCAGGGGGCAAGCCCCCGTGCACCCCCCACACCCCCTGCTATTTAAATATATTAACTCCGAGATTGCACTACAGTGAGGAAAAGGGAAATCTTCCCTTCCGCTCTGTATGGAGATCTCCATTCAGAACATTCTAATTTTTAAAAGTTTGATCATATGGTCTCGGCCATATGAAAGTCGAACTTTTAAAAGTTTGATCATCTGCATGGGACCCATATATATATATATATATATATATATATATATATATATATATATATGTGTGTGTGTGTGTGTGTGTGTGTGTGTGTGTGTGTATATATATATATATATATATATATATATATATATATATGGGTCTATGTCAGATGATCAAGTTTCAGAAACTCGAAGTTCATATAGTCAAGACCATATGATCCAGTTTCTGAAATCTTGAACATCAACAAACAAAAAACAAAAAACCCCCCCACAAAAATCTATCTTTTTTTACATTTCTGCAGGGGGGTAAGCCACCCTGCACCCCCCACATCTCCTGCAAATTATATATACCAACTCAGAGATCACAGTATAGTGAAGAAAAGAGTAAATTTCCCAATCCGCACCGTACCACAATCTCTATTCTAAAACTTTGGGTTTTCAAAAAACTCATTTATATGGTCTCAACCATATGAGTTTCTGAAAACTCAATCAACTGATAGGGACCTTAAATATACGTGTGTGGATATATATTAACTTTAGTAGCAACAAAGTAGGAAGCAGCGAAGACAACCATGCAGTTCAATTCAAACTGAATGAAACTCAGATGTAGTATCCAAAACAGCAGCTTTATTTCGTGCACATAGATGGTAAGCGCTTTCACAGATCAGCTTCCTCAGACCATTGAAACAATGTACTATTGGTTAATGAATCCTTAAATACCTTTACTAAACAATTATGACATCATGTCACAATTTTAATTAATGACTCCATATTAAAGGAACCAGGTTAAGAACAGTCATGCATTCTACTTTGTATATAAAAAAACAAAGTATATAACATACAAGAATCAATGTGTACATATATACATATACCCATTGGTATAAACCAAGTATTTTATCCCATAGTTGTCCTTTAAAGTGTTCAAGTCAGCATGCATATTACTTTCTTACTCAGGTCATACACTAATGTATTTCGATCAAGGTTGGCAAGACTGAGTATAAATGAAAAAAAAAAAGTCTGTCGTTCCAAACAAGGTTCTTCCAAGAGTCATTAAAGCAGTAAAATATCAAATATTCCGGGCAGGATGCTTGCAAAACACTAGGCATGGCAAATCATTCAATACAGAGGCATGCTGACTATCTGTTACAAAATGTGCCTTCATCATGATTAATAATCAAAACATTCTGCTTGAGAGTAGCTATGTACCATAAGGTATACCACAGAATTAGAACATTTGCACATTCATAGTCAGGAGATGCAGAATGTTATACCATAAGCCTAACCTAATCAGATATTTATTTCTGATGTTTGGACTAAAAAAAGTTCATCGCATGTCACAACAGATTACTTCCGGTTAGTTATCCACAGCAACTGCCTTTTGTTCTGCCCATGGTAAACCAGTTCCAGGCAATATCAAAGCTCAATGTACGAGAACCTTGTTTTCTTCAATGGCATATTGGAAAGGGGTGGACTTTAAAAGAATTCTAGAGCGATCTAAGTGGTGCTCTGTAAATATCTTAACAGGGCATTACAAACTGGATTATTTTTCTAGTTGCAGGACTGGCTTTTCTTGAACTATTCTCCAGGGTGTCCTGGATACAAATCCTTCCTCACCCATGTTTATATAGGCTTTGATAGTAAACCCATATAGTTTAAAGGGTACTTCAGCAGTGGGAAGAATTATCATGGTACAGTTGTGTAAGTTGCACTTAACCATAACAGTAGATGTTCAAATTCCTCACCACTGTAGTATCCACACCTACCCTTCATCCCCTATTATTGTATATTATTATTGTTTGGAAATAGTTACTTGGGTATTTCTTTTGGGTCTATATCACGTGGTCGAAAGCTAATAGCAGCGAATGATCACAACTTCGAAAACACCGGAACTCGAACTTGTTATTGTGGGGTCACACTACAGTGTAGATAGGGGTATTTTCCCTTTCCTCGGAGTTGGTATATATATTTAACAGGGGGTGTATGGGGGGCACAGCCCCCCCACAACTGCAACTTCAAGTTTCGGTGTTTTTGAAGTTGTGGTCGTTCACTATTATTAGCTTTTGACAACGTGATATAGACCCATTTCTTTTTAATATTTCAGGATGAGTACACAGTTACTTAACTTTTGTGAAAGAAATTCCTGAAGATTTTCCACTCAGTGGTGGTGCTGCGGTAGCGTTGTCACCTCACAGTAAGACGCTATCCAGTTCGACTCTCAGTTAGAGCATCTTCTGCGTGGAGGCATGTGTGAATGGGTGTACCTTCGTTGAAGGTTGTGCGTCAGGGCTGGCAACTCGTTAAAATCAACTGCCAATCATTAGCGGACCGGAGTTCCGCTGTGGCGACCCCTAACTGGGAAAAGCCGAAAGTCACAACAACTGCTGATTTTCCCTCTTCAGGTTGATCAATCAGCAGTCAAAGTGGAAATGTGGGAAGGAGACAGAGATTTTGCAAACTGGACGGGTGTTGTGTCTTTGGCAAGACGCAACCTATACAGCCGAAGCGCTACTGAATCAGAGGAAATGAAGAAAATCATGATACCTCACCAGTTATCAGAGAGTACAATGAAAAGGAATTCGCCATTGAAAAGTAACAGACTGGATTCTGATGCCACAGTTAATTTTAATAGTGGCACTTGAGAGCAGTAACACAACTGCTCATCTTGGAAAAAAACAATCATAAGCATAATCCTTACCTCTCTTTTCTGCTACATTTTTCCACTCACTGCAGTACATTTACAGCAGCACTGTAGTACCAGCCCACTACCTTCAAATTAGACATATAATAAATGATTAAAAAGGGAAAAATAAACATTTGTTTCCCTTGGATCTCCACCATAAGCAAAATTGCAGTCTGCTTACACATACTTAAACCATACTTCCTTTACTTTTGAAATTCTGGGTCCAGTTCTCCCTTATATCTATTCTTTAATTCTCAGAACATGATGTGGGTAAGTTTAAATATTCTATCTGATAACAAAAACATCCACAAAAAGGTCTCATTACAATTTTCAATACAACTGTAAGACAATGAAATAGTCTATAAATTCTCTTGTTTCTGCTCCCACTAAGCCTTTTGCATGCAGACCCACATACCCACACTGGTTTGTCCTACACTCTTGTTGGTCTGAATGTTAATAATAATCTTCACATCACATTTTTCCTTCTCTCTCTCTCTCTCTCTCTCATAGGTTCATAGGTAGGTACTAGGCTATCAGCCCAAGGGCCTAAGTAAGCCTAGCCAACAAAGTTCCCTGGCTTATGACAACCCAAGAAAGTTATTTTCCTGTGCCCCTGTTGAGCAGAGCCACAGAAGTGATCCCCGGGGTGTATTTCCTATTTCCCATCCACTCATCAAGAATTTTCTTGAAGAGTGTTAATGAGGAACTTTGCTTGACATAGATGGGTAGCTTGTTCCAGAGTATGGGAAGTCTCTGGGACAGGAATCTATCCCTCCAGTAAGTCCTGTTTATTGTGGTGACAAGGTTTAGGTCCCAAGAGCGTGTAGCTCAGAGGGATTGGGATTTCTTTAGGTGTAGCATGTCCAGCAGCTCTGGATTTGACATAGCTTTATATGTTAGGCAGAGGTCACCTCGGAGTAGGTGATATGCTACAGAGTAAAGCTGGAGTTTTTTGAGACGATCAGTGTAGGGCATCTATTTAAGGCCAGTAATTCGCTTTGCGAGGTACTTCTGTGGCCTTTCCAGCTGCTGCACATGTCTTGTGAGGTACATTCCAAAAGGGGTGTTGTACTCTATAATGGGTCTAATGAGTGCTGAGTAGAGGGGAACAATGACCTCTTTTTTCCTGCATGAGAACCCTTTTGTGATGGTGTGCCATGTAGAAGGATTTCCTGACTACTGTGACAATGTGATTATCAAAGGAGAGACTACTGTCCACCCGGGTCCCAAGGACTGTTATCACACATTTGGTGTTAAGAAGACTGCCGCCTATGTGGTAGTTCCCACAGAGTTTTTACCAAAGGGGATAACAATGCACTTTTTGGCATTGAGCTTGAGGCCATGGCTCTGACACCAGGCATCTGTCTCAGTGAGGCCCTCCTGTAGGATGTCCAGATCATTTGGGGACTCAACTATAGCTCCTAATTTGCAGTCATCTGTGAACTTCATTAGCCAGAGGCCTTCTGTGTTAGCTTAGCTTGTACTTCAGAGTAGTAAATACAAAACAGGAGAGGTCCCAGGACTGAACCCTGTGGTACTCCACTTGTCACTGGTTTGAAGTCAGATTTGGAGTCTGCAGCTTTTACAGTGTGGGTTCTGTCAGTGAGCCAGTTGGCAACCCATCTTGTGACATAGGGATTTATACCTAGTTTAGTGAGTTTAGCTATAATTCCAGAATGGGGGATGTTGTCGAAAGCCTTGGCAAGGTCAAGATAGGCAGTGTGAACCACCTTACCTGGTCTACGGCTTTGTTGACTGCCTCAAAGAAGTTGATCAGGTTCAGGAGGCAAGATCTGCCTTTCACAAACCCAAACAAGGTGGGGTCCAGAGTTTGGAGGTTACCAATGTCTTTGTCTCCATGATGATACGTTCCATGGCCTTGCAGACCAGGTTCGTCAGGCTAATAGGGCAATAGTTCCCAGGATCAGTGGTGGCTCCCCCTTTGTGGAGTGGGATAACTGTTGCTGTGCACCATTCAGTCGGCACAAAGCCTGATGTGAGGCTATGATTGAACATGGTGCTTAGGTGGGGAGCCAGTTCGTTCTGAAGTTCGTGTAAAACGCAGCCTGGGATTTTGTCCGGTCCCATGGATACTGCGTTTTTGGCTTTAGAGAGTGCTGCTTTTACCTGTGAAGTTGTGATTACAAGGACTTTCTTCCTGTATAGATATGGACCCTTTAGGGGGTGAGAGGGGGGTAAAGGTAGCACTGAACCTATCTGCCAGGATGGTGGCAATATCAGTTGGTTCTGTAATTTTTGTGCCATTGTGCTGTAACTCAGAGCAGATCTGTGTGTTGCCATTGAGATTCTTGACATAGCTATAGAATGTTTTGTGGTTGCCCTTAGAATCAGTGGCAATATTGTTTTCATAGCTAGCTTTGGAGGATCTTAGAAAGGGATCTCAGCTTCTTGCTGAGGCTGACCAGGGAGCTCCTCCACTTATGGGATTTTACTTTCTTTTGCAACAATTTCTTCCTTCTGTTGTAAAGTTTGTTTATGGCAGGGGACCAGCAGATTGGCTTCCTTTTTATGGAGGACAGCATCTTGTTTCTGTTTGGGGTAGCACGATCCATGCACTCGTGTAAGTGCTTATAGAGTGCATTTGTGTAGGATTCAGCAGTCGTAACTGTATTGTCTATCTGCATGGGTGTCGTGAAGTTCACCACTTCTATCTTAAGAAGCAGGAAGTTGGCTATGGAGAAATGTTTTACCATGGTTTCCTTAATGGGGGGTGGGGGTGGAATGTGGATATCTAGGGTGATTAGCTTATGGTCAGATGACTTCAGGTGTGGAACACCGGTCACTCATGTTGGTAATGACTAGGTCTATGATATGGTTGCCCCTGGTGGGGGTGTGGATAAGTTGATCCAGGCCATTGGAATTTATGAATTTCAGAAAGTGCTGAGCGAAGGAGTTGGTACACGAGTAGTTTTCCCAGTTAATGGTGGGGTAGTTGAAATCGCCCAATATTAGGGTGTTTGGTTGTACCCTAATATTTTCCAGTATATCAAGAAAAGAGGAGTGGGAATCTTGGGGCATGGTGGGGGATCTGTACCAAGCTACAATTTGGATTGCAGTTTTGCCCAGAGTTAGTTGCACTTGGATAACCTCGGCTGCATTATGCTGAACAACTAGCCTGGAGGTGATATATATATATATATATATATATATATACACACACACATACATACAGCAGTCCCAAAGCATACCAGTGATGACACCAGCAGAGGGTTGCAAAGGGGTATGCCCCAAGACACATACAGACATTACTGGGATGGATTGTATGGCATGGCTTATAAAGGCCCTGGAGGTCGTAGTATAAACCTATGAACTTATAATAATGCCATTCAGTTTAACATTGGGAAAACTCCTCATGCCCATTAATACTTAGCCATGAGGAATTACCAAACTGAATTATCCAAATCTACACATATCATACTGTATATGACACATCGAGCTTGCATACATTCTAATGCAATGTTCAATTTTAGTATATTTTACTTAGCATTTTCACATAGTAAATAAGAATTTGAGTGCAATACATACAAGGTATGAAACAAATTTAAATTAGTAATTTGCATAGAGGTACACTGATCTCAATGATATATTGAGTAGCATTAACTGGAATAACAGTTAAAAAGGATTCAGATTTGTGTCCTAGTAAATAAACTTACTCCTTATACTCAACTACATGTACTTCAACTCAGTACCATAATTTTGCCAGTTGTTCAGTATGTTGACCATAGTTTTTCAATGGAGTAATTAGGGATTTCATCTGAAAAATTATTATAGGACAGTATGCAAATTCTCAGTAATGACTATATATCTGTTGGACATCATTAACAACAGGAGATAAAAGATTTTAATGCTTTAGTTCATGAGGGAGGCACAGAGAACTGTATATTAGACAATATAATGAAACCCATCAAAGACATTTGAGGATGTGGTCTTTTTATTACAGAAGATAATGGGCTGCTGCCTACCTAATCTGTTAGTAATCCGCAGAAGAAAAAGAGATGGGATTAGTTGCAAACCAGCAATTTACTACTTCTTATATCTCACCAGAATTTGTTGGGTTTGGTGGTTGGCATAATGGTTAAGGTGTTACCTTACAAACACGAGGTGCAAGGTTTGATTCTCATGTGGGATAATGGGTTAGGCTTAAAATGGCCCACAACGGCAGTTATCCTACTAGTAACCTGTGAGCTAACATGATTTTTTTTTCACTTCTCTGTCAGAGAAACACATTTCTGAAGCTGGTGTTCTAAATCATGAAATACCGATAATAACAGAAACACGTAATTCTCATTACTAGTGTACTGCATCAACTCTACAAACAGAAATGTAAGGGATGCAGAGAATGCAGCATGCTTAAGCTTTCATTGGATGCGTTTTTGTTGAATAAGAGGTGCTTGTGAATCTGATCACTGAAATAAGTGCACATTTCAAAGCTGGCATTAAGTAAATTGACAACTCTACATTTGCAGAAGACTACATATAAACTTAGTAACTTTTCCTTTCTTTGTGGACTGTAGAATCCAATTAGAGCAGCAATAGCTTTACAGAACAGCATCATAATTTCTTCCAAAGTATGTTCTGTTTATAAAAGTTTGTCACTAACACCATACGCTTTTCCAGGTTGATGATGAGCATCTGCTTAATGCTATCATCTGTTATTGTTACTACACCCATAATTCCTTCTGGTCTCAAAAGATAGCTCATCACTGTGTGCAGAGCATAATCCATTCATTATGGGTTATAATGGATTCACAGCATCTTGAGGAACATACATGTAAGGCTAGTTTCTGTAAGTTCCTTTCTAGATGCTAGTAAGTGCTACTCCCCTACTTGCCAAAATGCAAGAATCCCCAAGGCAACATCAAATGACATTGTGCCCACTTCCCTAGACACTGCTGGTCTTCAGTCACTCCAGCTTTGCTATGAAAAAAATAGTTTTTAGTTTTAAAACAATTTTTTTGCAGATTGTTACAAATGATTTATTTCAATGTCAAGCTGTTACTCACATTAACAACTCACAGCTCATGCTAGATGCTGCTTACACACTCCATTATAATGCAAGTATGCATGCAAAACCTATTTTACCTACCATATTTTCTCTTTTTAAATCAGGGTTTTTACATGGAAGACAAGTGTCACCAAACAATAACTTTCAAAACTCTTCAGTTACTAAAATAATAACTACACCACTAATATCTGCATTCTATCAACTGATGCATCAAAAGCCTTTGATAAAATATTCCTTTTTTACATTGTCCCTGGATTTAGCTTTCCTGACAAATTTATAAAACATAATGAAATACTCAATGCTAACCACCCAACTAATATTTTAATTAACAAAAACAGTCTAAACCTATTTTCTTAAGAAACAGAGTTCATCAAGGTTGCCCTCTTTCCCCTTACCTCTCTAACCCATACAGTGAGGTTTTATTCCTTTACTTAATTCAGTTAGATAAACTTCCAGCTCCATGTCCCTATAGTTATGTAATTTGATTCACAGGTTTTGTGATTGATGTGAAGAATTAGCTCTCTTGGCCTAATCTTGAAAAACCCAGAATTCTATATACATCATCCAAAAATTTTCTAAATTTGCTTATTACAATTTAAAGCCTCAAAAGTCTTCTTTATTTATCCTCTAATTTAAAAGGAATTACTCAATAGATTCAACTAAAGCTGAAGGTATTAATCCTAAACAGAATATCAACTATCTTGGGGTTACCTTTCCAACAATGCCAAACTTAAGTTACTGTAATAATTTAACAAAGCCTGGTCTAATGTTACCTCAGATACTAAGAGGTGCCAGTCACTTCACTTTTCTTTTTTATCTAAGGTGGCAATTATAAAAAATAACATCTTCCCCAGATTTTATTCTTCCTAACATCTACAGTGCATGTCATCCTCAAGTCTATCTTTAAAAGTATACATGTAATTATTGGAAAATTATCTGGTTTCCAAAGTCTGTTTAAATTGCATATAGTAATCTAACATATCCAAAAGAAGCTACCTGATTTCCATGTATATTATTATTATTCCCCATTAGAACTTCACAGCTCTTTAAAGTCACTAATTTCAACCCTGATAAATTCAGGAAACCTGGCTTCTATGCACATGTGGTATAGATGTATCAAAACCTATAACTGTAATCTGTTTGCCATTCCTTTTCTAAAGGTGAAACATCTGAACGAATTAAAAATAGAGATCATCATATGACAACATATTCCATGAATTAATGAAAATCTTAGCTTTAGACAAGGTTGTGAACATGTTTCAGCCTTTACATATAAATCCAAATATTTTGATTAATAATAACATGATAAACTTCAACTGCTTCCCTCTGTTAAAATCTTATACAATTTGGAACTTAAGGGAGACACTAATTCAGTATCTTAAATATGTGAAAATCTAAAAATTCCTAAATGCTATTTTCAATGGTAAATATAATTAATACAGTATATGTCAGCCATATCATCAACTGTTTTAATCACTTGATCTAAAACACCTATACTCAGTTCAAGCATGGAACTTACTTTTAAATGTTCCATCCTAATTCTTGGTTTTCTTCCACAGGCCTCGTCTAGCTCCATGCTCTTACATCCTCATCTCTCACCCAGAACAATGCATCAGTTCTTACCAAGGAATTACATCAGGGAGTTTTAAGCTTCATGGATGTTTAATCACTTATTTTTGGAAAAAGAATTGTGTGTATACTGTACATATTGTATATAATGCTTTATATGTTTGTATTATACTATTCTGCATTGATTTATATGGAAACTTTTTCAATAACAAGTGTTTGGATAAAAAAGCCTGTATTAGAAGTTAAAAATGAATAAGGAAAAAAGTATGCACCTTACTGTAACTGATTCTATGGGAGGTCAGTTGGGCTGCAACACATAACAGACTAAATTATAGCATTGGATGGTTAGATTGTCATAAGTTAGATGGGTACTTACGTATTATCGCAACCAGATTTCCGCACTGACATTATTCTGTCGGTGTGCGTGGAAACAGGTTGCTTAACCTAAAAAGGGATCTGTTGAGAATTAAGCATTAGTCTGTCTCAGTGGGTATGAGCCCAGAAGAGGAGTACAGGTGAAATTTTGTACTTGTGGATGACGTGCCTCATTTCTCCTGTAACTGCATGTTGCCGAAACGTTTGCCCTGCCTTTTGTAAAATGATTCATTTTCTTGCGAATCGCTGATGTTTACTGTTTGTCCATAATGTCAGGCTTAAGATTTTCATACTTACATGGATCTTACTTTATTTGCTGAAGAATCAGGGGCAAATCCAAAAAGTAATTGGGAGTAATCAGGAACCTTTCTTTGATAGTACTCTAATTCACTTTAAAAGTTAATAAAACACAATGCTTAACATCAAAGTGCATTTTTTAAAGACACAAAGTATGAAACTTGTCAGGTATTATTGACATGTCTGTAATCCTCACCCCTTCACCAGAAACTGTAACATTTTACGAGGGGTAGGGCAAAAGCATGAGGCAAAATTAGGGATGTTTTGCCTTCTCTGAAGGAAGCCTTCCATTCAGTGCAAGGAATCCGTTCATCAGAACGGTAGCAGACATGATAACGTAAGTGTGCATGTGTAATGCATGGAAAAACTGGAAGAGGGTTTTCAGAAATGTTTCTTTTCATGAAGGTAATGCAAACTTAATCCACAGCAGTAAACACAGTAAATACCACATTGAAGTATTTCATGGCCTCCTTTCTATAGAAGTATGTGAAATTCGGAACCGGGAAAATCTGGTTGCGATAATACGTAAGTACCGTTAGATGCTACCCCATCACATCTGCTATAGTGATCTCAAAGACTGATGAGCATTGAAATGAGCTAACCAGATCACAACCATGTGTTACATTCATTTCTTTAGAAGTACAAAGTGAAGGATAGGTGGGAGGCAGAAGCCTTGATTTCATTTACTTTATGTGAGAAATACATGAATGTGTTAACAACAACATATCAACATGAAAAACTATTATCAGAGCATATGGCCAAAAAAAAAAAAAACTCCTCCTCATTTGAAACTGCATCCACAAATACAGAATAGAAATGGGGTGTTAGAGCAAAAATCAGAGAACACTGCTGACAAGAAGCAGCACACAAATTGGAACTATACAGACGTCTAGCCATGAAAGGTATATAGGCAAAGCAATGAAAAGGCTAAATTTTATTTAATAAGATTGTAATCAATAGAACTAATAAATAAACCACATCCATGGAAGAGTAGTTATTAGTTTTGCAAACTGAGAAAAACAAATAAGTATTCAATTGTAAACTATAATTGATGAGAGCAGAATCTCTTAAATTTATTGTGATTTTAAGGACATTTTTGGTGGCATCACTACCAGTCAGTGTTGTACTTCCCAATAATGTGATGACTATACTCGCATTATATATATATATAGATGGACAGAGAGAGACTACAGGGAAACTGGTACTTGTGAACAACAAAGATGGTGACCGAGAATCCTGAGAAATCAGGAAAAAAGAACCACGCATTGTAAACAAGCTCAGTGGAGACTTCAGAGTAGTCAAGTAATTATAACCTGCTTAGAAGTTAAAACTTCTTTATTAAAAAACAAATAGATGAGCGTTTTTGCCCTTAAATGAGCTTAATCAGATGTAAATGCATTTTACATGACATGCAGTATTTATCTGCTATAACACATATTTAACACATATCATTGTTAACTAACTTGAGCTGGGGAAATAAATGTATGTCATAGGCTGTTTATTGAAACTACAATAGGATAAGTCTCATCTTTCATACCCGTTCTGCATATCTACTCCTACTGGTAGCTAATAGGTTATAGCTTATGTGCTGTATTCCTATCCTTTGTGGCCTAATCGATTCAAACTCTTTATATAAAACTTGTCCCTGGCTATGTATATTGATTAGTACATCATTGTATCTGTGATGTGATAAGTAGATGCTATTTGTCATGTTTAGATGGGGCAACAAGTACTAAAAACTGTGTGACAACCAGTCAAATTAAAATCCTGAAGTATTATTCTTCAGTAATTATTACTGCAGCTTGCCAGGATAGTCTGGCTGAAACTGTGAATGGGAGTAACTACCCTGTGTCCTTTATGTCAGTTAGTATACCACCCTTTCCATGGCAGGATATATTCAACTTACTACTGATATAGCAATTACAAGTGTGTTCAGAGAGAAAAGAAAGGGCTCTGTATGTGCGAAGTCTAAGATAAACCGCAGCATTCTATGACAGTAAATCAAACAGGGTTAAACGAGGAAAGAGATAACTGATGTCTGTTTCAGTTTGTTTATTTATTTACATTTGTTTACCGGGAAATTCCAACTGGACACAGGTCCTTTTTTAGTAGAGGCCCGGGAGAAAAGCTCCACAGAACAATAAATGAGCAGCAGAGTACATGAAGAACAAATGAATATACATACAATAGCAAATAATACATATTGCAGCAAACATTAGCTATACATACAATATGAAACATAGTAATGAACAGATATACCAATATATAGCTAAAGGCTAGGAATAAAGGTAGGATGTATAAACAGATAGTACTATGCTCAAACAGATACTGTTCTAAACTCATATACCTAAATCTTATATACAGATATTGCAGTTTTCAGTTTCAACATATTCAGTTTGTTCCATTTAAATGCTGCCAAAACAGTAGCAATCCCAATAAAACAACAAAGTGTAGTTCCCAACATGGGGATCAGTGACCATCCAAGTAAGCATGTCTTGTACCAGTACCTGTTGCAAAAACCCTTTGCAGAGGTGTCTAGGGAGAATGGAAAAATATGCTACCATATGGACCGTCTAGTCCTTGGTGATATACTGAATTTACTTAATCATTAAGTACAAGTAAAATATTAATCCATCTGTAATTGAAACAAGTAGAAAAATAATTCATAGATTGTTAATACAGTAGAAACAAATGTTAGGTATAATAGAAAGACAGGTCCACTGCCAATAGTATTACATAAGTACTATGTTCTTCATCTGTAAATATGTTGTAAGTAATTTCTATGTTAAACTGTTAATCGCTATGTAATCCAATGTAACTACTGTCTGTTTATTTTACTGTGGAGCTTTTCTCCCCGGGCCTCCGCTGAAAATGGACCCACGTCCAGTCGGACACTCCCGGTCAACAAATTTAAATAAAATAAAATAAATAAATAAACATACTAAGTGCATATGTTACAGGTTGTAAACTAACTCTTGCTGCAGAAACATGCATGTCCACAGCTAGTGGGATTTGGCTTTATTGGCTTGAAATTGTCCATAAATAGACTTAAAAGAAAAAGTCATGGACATTCAGAATTGCCATGTAGCTGAAACATCTGATGTCCTTAAAAGGTAATTTGCATACATTATGCCATGTCACCTCTAATCCAAGAGGTTTAAGGTATCACACAATGGAAAGTCTAGCTTTGCTAGATTTTTCTTTTTGTGTTTTTTAATTGATATGATAGGAGGGATATCACAAATGTGTGAATCTTTGTTGAAAACAGACAAACTAAATGTGTGAAACTATGGCTAATTAGTAGGAAGTGGTGAATCTAATCAAGGCAGGCAGAAGGGCAGCACTGCTCAGGTCACATAAGCTGAGGCTATGGAGATTTATTACATAAACTTAGAGATACGATTATGGTAGAATGACTATGCTGACATGAAATAAAAGGTACATTTTGACCTTGAGAAGCATCATCAGTTTACTGCTGTTATCAGAACTGATGCAAGTAAAGAAAAAGAACAAAAATAATAAACTCAGGAGTATAAGGCGCTTTTGCCCAACTACTGCTAAGTAGGTGAGGCTTCTTCAGATCAGTGTAGTAAAGCACAATGGCATTCAGTGTATTCATATGGTTAACTCCAGTAAATAATAAATACATGTACATGACAGACCAGAAAAGAAAATCAACAGATTTAGAAACATTAAAGAATGAGTGGATGTAAACCAGTATTAAAATCTTGTATAATTTAAATGGACAGTACAATGGTGCTCTTTGGTTCGTTTCTCATCTGGGGTGCCTTCAGTGCAGAGTCTGCATGTCCTCCCTGAGTTCATGTGTGTTTCCTCCTGGTGCTCTGGTTTCCTCCCATGTTACAAAGACATGTGTCTGGAGCATTTCTCCCTGAGCCTTGGGTGAAAATTGGCTTGTTCCAAGTCAGACTTTTCCGGTAAACAAATATTAAATAAATAAATAATGCAGGGATTTTTTTAATACTTATGCTTACTAGTAATACGATTCCTGACAAATGGATAGGAATTTGAAATGAGAGAACTCTGTTTTATAAAGGAGTGTTGTATATAAATATAAAAGTGCTTCTAAGCCCATGATGTTAATTTACCTAATTTTTTCCTACGTGGTCCCATACTAGTCAAACAATGCAAATATAATGTTAATTAAAAATACAATGAAGGAATAAAAAAATACAGCATCTAACTGTTAGTAAAGACCCTGATGGTCCAGTTTTCCAAGTTCAAGTACAGATCTGATGAAGTAGTCTGTGTTTATTCCTGGGTGCCAGTAAGCTTGTTGGTGAATTTGCCACTCTAGTTGCTTTTTCTCAAGTACAGCTCCTGTGTTGCCAGTTGTTACTTTCTCCACTATGTGGAACACAAATTTCTCAGTTTCTGCAGTGTAGAGCATGTCTGGTTAGTGGATTATTAAGATCTCTTAGTCGGATGTCTGATAAGTGTTTAGTAACCCTTACCTTTAAGCCATTGATAATTTTGCCTATGTAGAAAGTTCTACATGCTGTGTAGCTGGCCTTATAAACTACAAACTTGCTTTTGCAGTCATCTGTCTTTGTGCTGTAATATCTCTTTTTTAAATTTGGACAATAAAAGCTGTTTCTCTTACTCATAAGTAAGCATCTGCATCTTGAAGACATGCAGGGAAAGGTGCCAGCATGTCCTTCTACCCAGCTCCTAATACTTCACCCTTTACGACAGATGAAAGTTGGCTCAGGCTCAAGTATCTTATTATTAATGGACTGGTTTCCACAGATGATGTTCCAGTTTTCACATATGGTAAGTTTTATTTCCAGAGGGTCCTTTGAAAATGTGAGAATCATACTTCTTTTATGTTATTCCTGGCAATTTCTTTTACTTTAAATTCCAAATAAATCAATAGGGACTTAGTGGCAGAGCCTCTTCCTGCTACCACCGGACGATATAAAGGGGCAGCAAGGTTTTTGTGTGGGTTAGGGATGCCAAAAAACTGAGGTATCCTTGGGTGAGAGACTGTGAGAAAATTAACCAAATCATCATCGAGCAGATTACCTGAGCTCAGAACAGCAGTTCTTGTGTTCACAAGTCTGTAGGCTTGGATGATAGGGTCGGTATCCATGCTTTGGTAGAAATTCTGATTTTCCAACATTGCCTCAATTTTCTGGATGTAGGAATCAGTATCTGTGATGAAAATTCCCCCACATTTGTCTGTCTCCATCATTATCCTCCTTTCATTGGTGCTAAGACTTCTTAGTGCTGCCAGTTCATTCTGGGACAAGTTAAAAAACATTTTCTTGAAGACATTATGCCTTTACAGCTTATACTGAGGGGGCATAGGCCTGTAAATTGATTATTACTGGTGGATTGGACTTTTAAGTAAAGGATGTTGTATGTGTGTGTTTGGATCTGAGGAAGACCTTTGGCTTGAAAGCACTTATGCTTTTTAATCTCATTCCGCTGTGTAAATAAATTTTAGCTTTACTTGCTGTGGTAGTGAGTGGGTCTTCTCTTTTAAGTCTATAAAATGTTGTGCTACAGGCATCTTCCAACACACACACACACATATATATATATATATATATATATATATATATATACACACACACACACACACACACAGGGATGGATTCACAGTACTTACCAGCAGCTGTGCTAATGGCCCCATTCCTTACATTAAACTGAATGGATGCACACTGTCAAATGATGGTGTACATTTTTTCCACCTTGTACCCCAAATAGCTCAGTATAGCTAAATTCTGAACCACTGTACAGATGCTGGAGATATTCTGGAGGAGAGCACATGGCTAATTGGCATTAACTATTCCCCCAGACTGCCACATTTGCAAGCAGCTTTGCCAGCAAGACCACTGTCTGTGCTACAGGCAGTTATCTTTATACTGCTGTAGCGGTATAGAACCACTCAGACATAACACACTTTGAAAACTTGTACAAGACAGATTTTTACAGTGTGTTACACCTTTGCAAATCCCATGGTGACTGTTTATTATATTACCCATATCACTAGTATTTATTTGATTAATGTATTTTCTTATGTTCCAAGTCAGTCTGAAAAAAATGTGAAATAACTTTAGCTTATTAAAAAATGCAATATGTTACTTTTGTGTTTTTGTATTGATATATGTTATTAGCCCAATATACAAACTGAGAAATCTCCCATTAAACATAACTTAGATGAAAATATTTAAAATTTCTGTGAGCCTGTGTGGTGAGGCAGTAGAGGCGAATGTATTCTGAAAAATATAGCTATGATTTGCTGCCTTATGAAAACTGGTTTGTTAATTTGTTTAACATTTAAAAAGCACACAAGACTTATTTTCTGCAACATCTTAGATGGGAATGCCCACATTTCCTTATGACTACTTTTTGTTAAATTCCTTTCTATGATCTAATAATAATCAGGAATGACTCACACACTTTGGCGAGTTTTAAAACTCTTTATGAGTAATGGACTGTACAAGTGAATGTTGCTAGAATGAAACCCAGGTCTGCTCAGCAGTATAGAACCCATCCAGCTTGTAACATTAAGCACCAAGAGATGCATCAGTAGTGTGTGTGTTTTTTTCCAGAAAATGTGGTGCAAATGCTGAAATGAAAAGAATTGCTTAATGCCATACATCAGCAGTAAGTTTCATAAAAATGTGATGGTAAATACCAGAATCAAATGATAAGATGTCATAAACTTATAATTAACACAACCAAGTATTAGATGTCCAACGACACCAAAAACGTCTGAAAAAATGAATAAGCAACACCGGTGTAGACACGGCTCGGACAGGAACAAAAAAATACTTTTATTAACTGAAAAATACGTACAAAATAAACGAACAGTTAAGCGCTTTCATCTGATAATACAGACTTCATCAGAACAATATAAATCTGGTAGAAAAGTCATATAAATAAACTTTTTTGGCGCCAAAAAGTAATACACCAGTTGTGATTAAAAAAAACAGTATTATGCCTAAATATATTCTTTGCAAACCTACTGTAAATAAGTGTTTGAAAACAGTTTCTAAAAACATTTCTGAAAACAATTCTAAGAACATTTCAGAAGCATTTCCCTGCATGATCACTTGCATTGCATGCTACTAATAATAAATAATAATGTAAATACAAATATTAATATTAATCTATTTGCAACAGTATACTATATAAATACATAATCATAAAAATATATATAAATATAAATATAAATAAATATATAAATGTTAAATATAAATAACACCTAAACTTCTTTAAAAAATTCCCTATCAAAATCTAAGCTGTAGAAAAATATATAAATATATAAATTTAAAATATTAAATATAATAAATCTATCATACTAATATAGTACAGCCAAGGAATTAATGGATTGTTAAAACATTATTAAAACATCCACGTACAAACTAACAAATAAAACAGCTAAACAAGTATGTGAACTCCGTTTAATACGGTATGATGCTATTAAAATATACATAAATGAATGGAAGTGGTGAATACATTATGACATTAAGTCATTAAACCAAAATCAAAAATGGCTTAATACTAATATGGTCATTAATACCTGGTTTCCTCATAGCATCCATTAAAATCTGCCATTTACTTTCTTTCATGCCCAAAAGAGCCTTTCAATTGCCACCACATGGTGAAATTTCTACATGGTCAATAATAGCAAATTTAAAAGAGTGTGTGTCTCCACTTATATTAATATGTTGATATAATGCATTGTTTTTGTCCTTGACTTTAATACTATATAAATGGTCATAAATGCGTCGCTTAATCTGCCTCTCTGTTTTTCCTATATAGAAAGCGGAGCATATTGTGCATTTGGCCAAGTAAACAATATTCTTAGTGTTACAATTCCCTGCTCTAAATTTTATATATGTCTTGTTGACATCATTTAACTTACATCCCTCTGTTTCATTTATGGCATGACATTGCTTACAGGACCCACACTTTCTAGTGGTAATAGACTTCTTCTTCATCCTATAGTTTTTGTCTGTGATTGTTTCTAATAATCTCCTAATATTCTTTCCTGTTTTGTGAACGAAACATGGGTGTTTACCTAGTATAGTTTCTGTCTCATCGTCCACTGTGATCAAATTCCAATGTCTCCTAATAATGTTCTTGATATAATACACGTGTGGTGAATATGTCAAAACACAAACCCGATTGTTATTCTGTACATTAAGTGCAGATGCTCTGTTGTTATTTATAAATTGTCTACCCAATAGTAGGAGATATTTCTTTCCCCATTCATTCCTAACAATCTGTAACATTTGCCAATAGGGAATTGGGATATCCCCTATTTATGAACATAGACTTGATAAATTCTAGTTCTTTGTTCATAATGTCAATAGTAGAAGACATGCGGGCTGCTCTAATGCACTGCCCTTTAAATACATTTTTAAGAACATGCTGAGGATGGTCACTGGGAAACTCCAAATAATCATTTGAAAATGTATCCTTCCTGTATATTTGTGATAAAAAAAACGTTATCAGAATGGCTGATATATGTGTCTAGGTATGCTATATCACTATTATTTACTTTATAAGTGAATTTAAGAAATTCACTAGAACTATTAATGTTGTTAATAAATGGATCAATCTTGTCAGTGGGTCCATTCCATAACAAATACATATCGTCCAGGTATCTTAGGTTCATAGGTTTATACTAGGCTATCTGCCCTAAGGCATTTATAAGCCTAGCCCAAATTTTTGTGGCTTACGCCACCCCTTATATGAAAAAATACTGTGCCCATTAGTTTGTTGTGCCTCTGTCCAGCAGTGACACAGAGATGATTCCCGGGGTAAACCTACGATCTCCCATCCACAGGTCTAGATTTCTCTTGAACAGAGTCAGCGAGGTGCTCTGCCTCACATGGACCGGGATTTTATTCCACAGCATAGGGAGTCTCTGAGTGATAAATCTATCCCTCCAGCACGTCCTATTTATATCCGTGCTAAGGTTTAAGTCGCTTGCTCTAGTGGTTTTGGTGGATTTGGATTTTTGAGGTGGAGCATGTCCATTAATTCCGGGTTGGACATGGCCTTGTATGTCAGGCACATGTCACCTCTGAGCAGACGGTATGCGACTGAATAGAGCTGGAGTTTCTTCAATCTGGCAGCATATGACAGATTTTGGAGTCCCTTTATCCTTTTGGTGAGGAACTTTTGGGGTCTCTCCAATTGCTGCAGACGTCGGGTGAGATACATCCGAATGGGGCATTGTACTCGATCATTGGTCTGATAAGTGAAGAGTACAGGGAACAATGACCTCACTAGATCTGGATGTGAATCCCTTCATGATCAGGTGGGCAATGTAGAAGGTCTTTCTAACCACTTTAGCAATGTGAGTGTCAAAAGAAAGGCCACTGTCAACCTGGGTCCCCAGGTCCCTGATAACCTCTTCTGTGCTTAGTGGATTGCCACCTATATGGTAGCTTGGGGTTACCTTGTTTTTCCCGAAGGGTATGACTATACATTTTTGGCGTTTAACTTCAGGCCATGGCTCTGGCACCAGCTATCTGTTTCCGTGAGTCCCTTCTGAAGGATATCCGTGTCCGATGCACTTTCCACTATGGTGCCCAGTTTGCAGTCGTCTGCAAACTTTGTCAGCCAAAGTCCTCCCATGCTGGCCTGTACTTCTGAGAAGTAGATGCCAAACAATAGGGGGCCAAGGACCGAGCCCTGTGGGACACCACTTGTGACCGGCTTGGAGTCTGACACAGCGCCAGCAACTCTAACCCTGTGGGTTCTGTCCTTAAGCCAGTTTGCAACCCATCTTGTGACATATGGGTTTACATTTAAGCTGGCAAGTTTTTCTACAATACCCGAGTGGGGTATTGTGTCGAAAGCCTTTGCAAGGTCAAGGTAGGCTGTATGGACTGCCTTTCCCTCATCAATGGCCTTGGTGACTGTTTCAAGAAGTCCACCAAGTTCAAAAGGCATGATCTTCCCTTGACAAAGCCAAACTGGGTCGGGTCCAATGTCTGCAAGTCCCCTATATCTTTGTTTATGAGCTCCATTATGATCCTCTCCATAGCTTTGCAGACTAGACTTGTTAAGCTTATGGGGCGGTAATTACCAGGGTCCGTAGAGGCGCCTTTGTGGAGTGGGACCACAGTTGCCGACGCCACTCCTTGGGCACGTATCCTGTGGTAAGGCTGAGATTAAACAGCTGCCTTATGTGCGGGGTTAATTCCTCATTTAGCTTCGTGTAGCACACAGCCGGAAACCATCCGGTCCCATTGATGCTGTGTTTTTAGCTTTAGAGAGCAGCTTTCACCTGCGCATTTGAGATGTCCGGGAGGCTACACTCGGCTGGGATAGTTATCTCTCCTTTAGGGGGGAGAGGGGGTGAAGTTTGCACTGAACCTGTCTGCCAGTATGTTGGCAATGTCTGTGGGTTCAGTGATTTTTGTATCATTTTGGACTAATTCTGAGCATGTCTGGGAGTTTCCACCCAGGTTCCTAACATAGCTGAAAAAGGCCTTATGATTGTCCTTTGAATCCATGGCAATTTTTCTCTCAAAATTGGCCTTAGTTGATTTTATGAGTGCTCGTATTTTTTACTAATAATGATCAGGGGTGACTTCCCTTTTATGGATTTTGTTCTATCATGTAATAGCTTTCTCCTCTTATTGTAAAGTTTGTTAATGGCTGGGGTCCACCAGACTGGACGTTGCCCTTTGTGGAAAGAGTCTTGGTTTTATTTGGGATTGCCTGATCCATGCAGTCCTGGAGGTGTTCATAGAAGGCATTTGTAAGGACTTCCGCAGCTTGGGTTGTGGTTTCCTCTGGCTCAGGGGCCTTGAAGGATACCACACCAGTCTTGAGTAGTGTGAAGTTTGCTTTAGAGAAGTTCTTCACTATGGTCTTTTTGTTTGGGGTGGGGCGGGATGTGGATTTCCAGTGAGATTAGTTTATGATCAGATCTCACCAATGAGGGATATACTTCCGGTGTGGAGCATTTTGTCTCCATGTTTGTGACAATGAGATCTAATATATTTTCTCCTCTCGTGGGAACAGTGACTAGCTGTTCCATGGCATTTGAATTTATGAACTCCAGGAACCGTTGGGCTAGAAAGTTAGTGCTTGAGTAATGTTCCCAGTCTATATTAGGGTAGTTGAAGTCACCCAATATGATGGTGTTTGGAGATACATTTATACCCTCCAGTGTCTTCAGGAAGGCTGTGTGGGGTTCCTGAGTTTGAGAGGGTGGCCTGTAGCATGCTACAATTTGTAGAGCAGTTTTGCCTATGGTTAGTTGCACCTGGATGGTTTCCAAGCTTGCGTTGCCACCAACCTGGAGGTGTGGGTATCCTTTATGAATATGGATACAGCCCCTCCTTTTGTGGTGTGGTCTGGGTTTTGGGGCCGGAACGCATGATATGAGGTAAAACCTAATAGTGCCGGGGTGCTCTCAGGAGCCTTGAACCAGGTTTCAGTTACAGCACAGACATCGATGTTCTCCATACTGAGAAGGGCCTCGAGCGCATGCATTTTGAGATTTAGACTTCTGGCATTGAGCAGCATTACCCTCAGTTTCTTCCCATTTTGTTTTCTAGGGTGGTAGGTTTAGAATTTGAGCCTTGCCTAAAAAGGCACTATGGGGGTGGCAAGAGCCTTAGCCAATATCCGGAATCCCAGGGTGACAGGTGCAAGCCGTCCCTTGAAGCAGCGTGGCTTGTCAAGCATGTCATCCCAGGCAGACAGACACTGGATCCCCTTTGAATGACACCAGACATTAAGCCAATTGTTAAAGCTGATCATCTTGTCTCTATATTGTGGCATCATTCTTGGTGAAGGAAGGATACTGCTCAGGGTTAGGGTCATACCTGCCTGGGCTACATAATCAGAGAGCTCCTCTATGTCTCTTTTCATGTAGTCCAGGGAGGTATCGTCTCAGGTCGTTCACACCAGCATGGACAATGACTGTGTCATATTTGTACTTGCCGTGGAGTGACCTGAGTGCTTGTGTTATGTGGCGGATTCTAGCCCCCGATAGGCAGCTTACTGTGACCCTCTCCTTGTTCAGCCTGGTGAGTGGGACGTCAGTGTGTCTGACTATGGAGTCACCTATGACAACTATGTTTGGTGTTGTATTTGGCCTTAAGGGCTGTGACTGCTTTGCACACTGCTTTTGTGGTTTATGTGTTGCTTGTGGGGTGTCTTGAGGTAGCAGTTGTTTGGGTGTCTGCTTTGGAGGCCTCTGCTGTTTAGGTAAATTTTACTCAGAGCCTCCGAGTATGTCTTTGTGTGTTTATGTGTTTGATTCAGTGTAGTGGTAGCATTATGTGAGGCTGGTTTTGTGGTGTGTGTAGTTGCCTTCTCCTCCTGTCTGGTCTTGCCAGTCCTGAGTTGAGAGAGCTCAGCCTCCAGTTTGGCTAAATAGCTGCATCTCTCAAGTATTTGTGTTATGTGGGAGGAGGAGAGGGTTGTCTGTGTACATGAGGCAGTTATAACATTGCCTCAAGATTCCCAGATTCACCAGCTGGACCGGAGAGGAGATTGACAACTGACCTTTGGACATGCTAGAATAATATTGGGAAATCCTTAATTGAAAACAAGGGCCATTGGGGAGTGAGGGTGTAGTGCTTTTAATTTTTAGTGCTGACTTATATAATTGCTTTAGTGAGCAAGTGCCAGGTAACTTGAGTGCAACGTGTTACAAGTAACTAAATGCAAAAACGACAAACAGTAACTTTCTTTCAAGTGAAACAAGGAAATAAGTACAGTAAGCAATGCAGATATCACTAGTGATCCACAGAAGCGCTGTGAAGTTGCGTATTAGGTGGAATTAGCTTCCAGGGAAATAACAAGCAAACAAACAACAAGCATATAAACAAAGCTAGATTCAGCAGGCCTGGATCTAGTCTATGCTAGAGCAAACAAGGTGAACCAATTTCAGTAAGATACAGTTCAAATATTCAGGCACTATAAACCTTTAACCAGAAATTCCCAGCTCAGAAGGGCAGAGTCCAGCCTCTTCTCCCACAAGAGTGCAGACCACGAACCTTCTTAATGTAAAATAACTGGCCTGAAGCCCAAGTGCCTAAACCAGAACTAATACACTTGGACACTGGGCTCTCAATCAGCAGTTCCCAACTTAGAAGGATGAAAGCTACCTGTCCTGCCACCACAGTGCTTGCCACAAACCTTCCTAATGTAAAACAACTGGTCTGAAGCCCAAGTGCTTAATCCAAAAGACTTGAATGATAGCTACACTTTAATCAAGTTACAACCAAGCAGTAATAAATACCATTGAATACTTTAGAGAATGTCTGGATTAGTGCTCAAGTTACACAAACAAAGCTAGATCCAGCAGGCCCGAATCCAGTCTATGCCACAGCAAACAAGGCGCACCAACTTCAGTAAGAAACAGTTCAGATATGCATGCACTATAAGCCTTTAACCAGAAATTCCCAGCTTAGAAGGGCAGAGTCCAGCCTCTCCTCCCACAAGAGTGCAGACCACAAACCCTCTTAATGTAAAATAACTGGCTTGAAAGCCCAAGTGCTTAAACCAGAATTAATACACTTTTAGAATAACAGACACTGAGCCCTCAATCAGCAGTTCTCAACCTAGAAGGATGTAGGCTACCTGTTCTGCCACAACAGTGCAGACCACAAACCCTCTCAGTGCAAAACAACTAACTGGTCCGAAGCCCAAGTGTTTGAACCAAAAGGCTTAGAATGAGTTACACCAAGCAGTAATAAATACAATTGAGTATTTTAAGATGATGCAAAAGTAAAAAGAAGTAGGTAAAAACACAAGTACAGTAAAAGCAGATGAATTTATGTAGTATAGTATGCAACATGCTGGAAGAATTCACAACCAAAAAGGTATTCCGTTTCCCATTCCAACATGACCAGGTTGGCAAATATGGGAGCACAAGATGCTCCCATTGCTACCCCCCTGGTTTGTCTAAAGTATTCACCTTCAAAGTAAATAAAATTAAATTTAAATAAAATTAAATTTGTATGGTACTAGATTTTAATTTTATTTTTTTATCACAAATATACAGGAAGGATACATTTTCAAATGATTATTTGGAGGTTTCCAGTGACCATCCTCGGCATGTTCTTAAAAATGTATTTAAAGAGCAGTGTATTAAAGCAGCCCGCATGTCTTCTACTATTGACATTATGAACAAAAAACTAGAATTTATCAAATCTATGTTCATAAATAGGGGATATCCCAATTCCCTATTGGCAAATGTTACAGATTATGTTAGGAATGAATGGGGAAAGAAATATCCCCCACTATTGGGTAGACAATTTATAAACAACAACAGAGCATCTGCACTTAATGTACAGAATAACAATCGGGCTTGTGTTTTGACATATTCACTACACGTGTATTATATCAAGAACATTATTAGGAGACATTGGAATTTGATCACAGTGGACGATGAGACAGAAACTATTCTAGGTAAACACCCATGTTTCGTTTACAAAACAGGAAAGAATATTAAGAGATTATTAGAAACAATCACAGACAAAAACTATAGGAGGAAGAAGAAATCTATTACCACTAGAAAGTGTGGGTCCTGTAAGCAATGTCATGCCATAAATGAAACAGAGGGATGTAAGTTAAATGATGTCAACAAGACATATATAAAATTTAGAGCAGGAAATTGTAACACTAAGAATATTGTTTACTTGGCCAAATGCACAATATGCTCCACTTTCTATATAGGAAAAACAGAGAGGCAGTTTAGGCTACGCATTTATGACCATTTATATAGTATTAAAGTCAGGGACAAAAACAATGCATTATATCAACATATTAATATAAGCGGAGACACACACTCTTTTAAATTTGCTATTATTGACCATGTAGAAATTTTACCATGTGGTGGCAACTGAAAGGCTCTTTTGGGCATGAAAGAAAGTAAATGGCAGATTTTAATGGATGCTATGTGGAAACCAGCTATTAATGACCATATTAGTATTAAGCCATTTTTGATTTTGGTTTAATGGCTTAATGTCATAATGTATTCACCACTTCCATTCATTCATGTATATTTTAATAGCATCACACCGTATTAAACGGAGTTCACATACTTGTTTAGCTGTTTTATTTGTTAGTTTGTACGTGGATGCTTTAATAATGTTTTAACAATCCATTAATTCCTTGACTGTAGTATATTAATATGATAGATTATATTTAATATTTAATATTTAAAATGTATATATTTATATATTTTTCTACAGCTTAGATTTTGATAGGAAAATTTTTAAAGAGGTTTAGGTGTTATTTATATTTAACATTTATATATTTATTTTTATTTATATTTATATTTATATATTTTTTATGATTATGTATTTATATAGTATACTGTTGCAAATAAATTAATATTTGTATTTACATTATTATTTATTATTATTAGTAGCATGCAATGCGAGTGATCATGCAGGGAAATGCTTCTGAAATGTTCTTAGAATTGTTTTCAGAAATGTTTTTAGAAACTGTTTTCAAACACTTATTTACAGTAGGTTTGCAAAGAATATATTTAGGCATAATACTGTTTTTTTAAATCACAATTGGTGTATTACTTTTTGGCGCCAAAAATGTTTATTTATACGACTTTTCTACCAGATTTATATTGTTCTGATGAAGTCTGTATTATCAGATGAAAGCGCTTAACCGTTCGCTTATTTTGTACATATTTTTCAGTTAATAAAAGTATTTTTTGTTCCTGTCTGAGCCGTGTTTACACCGGTGTTGCTTATTCATTTTTCAAACTTATAATTAAGTGTAGCCCTCATAATGCTGGAAATGTCTGAACTTTTCTTGCTATAATCTTGCTAAATTACCTTAGGAGAATAATGGAGAATTTCTGTAATGTAAGCATAATACTGCATGTAAACAAAACAATGCTACAATGACATGTAACAGGTTTTTGTCTATATGTCAGTTCCAGTAGTAGCATACTCGTTTAAGCAATCATATAAAACTGTAGTGATGCTCAGATGAGACCCCAAATCAATGTAACTCCACCCAATTCCATTGATCCCCATTTATTAACTTTCTCCCTTAAGTCCCACCTTACATTGCAGCCAGGCACCACCACTGCTAGACAGATGCACCTTTCTAGGTGAGAGGAGGTCCTGCATAATTTTGTCAGTCATCTGCTACTTATATACTCAACCACAGTACTTACTGGCTACATGGGAGACCTGAAAACCACTATGCAACATCTCCAGCAACTGGCACTCCAGATATCCTTATGAATGCTAAAAAAGGACCTGTATGATGGCATACTGGTTAGTTTATTGTACTGTGGAGGATAACAGAACATATCCAACAATATGTGTTTTATCTTCACGGGTTTTTTGTGTGTTTATATGTGAGAAAGGAAGAAATAATATTTATTACTATATGATATAGATCAACTAAACATTTAGTATCATTTCACCTACATCCTTTGACTTGTGCAACTGGTTTTACAGAGCACACTGAAATGGACACTGACAGTAAATTCTCAGCACGTATTTATTTTGTATTTATTTAACATCTGTTTACTGGGAAAGTCTGACTTGGAATGAAGCCAATTTTCAGCGGAGGCCTGGGGAGAAACACTCCATATGCATGTCTTTGAAACGTGGAGGGAAACCAGAGCACCTGGAGAAAACCCATATGAACACAGGGAGGACATGCAGACTCCACACAGAAGGTACTCCAACCGAGAATCGAACTGGAGAACCTCTTGCTGTGAGGCGACAACGCTACCGCTGCACTACTGCACTGTCCTATAGAGATGACATACACTGTACTGCTGGACACATGAACATAAGGAGGGCTACAACAGTCATGATTTTATGAACCACTCAGGGTAAGATCATACAACAGAAGAGCTTTTGTGAGCCTGAGTTTAAGGAGGAGGACACTCCCTTTATTAATTCTCTGGTTAAGACTACTGTCCTTAGGGATACTACAACATAAAAGTGCAGCCTTTAAAGGCAATTATTTCTTTAAATGTACACCATAAAATGATATGAGTGTTCATTCATCAAAGTACTATGATCTCATTTATAGCCATACTAAACATACAAAATGTTTGAAACTGGTTCTATCTCTCTTAAGGCAGAAAGCTACCAATTCTGACACATTTGAAGAGTGAATATACAGATAAAGAAAGAAACAAACACTTTTAACACTGCATGAATTTAAGTATGCAAAACTGGTTTCTTTGTAAATGTGCAAAAGCACAAACATAGTAGAGTGAGAAAGCTATGCCTCTGGGAAGAACATCTGTACAACTAATTAATTTAATCATTTATACTCTTACGTGCTGCTGAGTCCCATAATGAATTACTACATTTTTTGAACATTTTAAACTATTGGCTCTTTACAGAAATGTGAAACATATCTTTGAAAAAATTAAAGTTGTACCTGAGGCAGTATGGTTTTTGAAATTATTTCTTAAAACATTTATGCATATATTAACAACAGGAAGAATATCCATTTTAATGTCTGCAATTAATACCTATTTGAACTTATTACAAGACTACTCCATTTTGTTGTGGAATGTCAAGGTATGAACTCTTACATATCTGATTGTTTAACATATTCCAAAATATTATGAAATATTTTGGGTAGACAGTCCTTATTTGAATTTATTAAAATTAGTGCAATGTTTTCTTCAGAACCTACTTTCTTCTTGCAGAAACAAAACTGGTCCACACCATAACTAGATTCACACAATTGCTACAGAGCCCAGTTTTGAAATAAAGTCTGCCATAATAATAATAATAATAATAATAATAATAATAATAATAATAATAATAATAATTTATACTGCAAATATAAGAAGCATTAAAACGAATGCTCATTTCTTTTCTTACTTAAAATTCTTACACATCTTAAACCATGCATCTCTGTAGAATGCCCATATGAAATACCATGAAGAAACACACACACACACACACACACACACACACACACACACACACACACACACACACACACACACACACTCACAATCTCAGTCCACTGAAAACATCTCCCTGCAACTGTATGTAAATAGTGAATGAAATATTTAGCAACACAGACTTAAGAAAGCTTACATTAGGTATCAGTAATCCTATTCTAGCTCAGCAGTATTTGTGTTGCCTTACTGTAATTGTTAGAAATCATCACTTACTCTGCTACAGCCACACTGCTTCCACTGCTGGGGGAAGTCGCTGGAATACTGAAACAGAAACAAGAAAGCATTTGACAAATCAGTCAGATATGCAGCTTCAAAAAATCCTTAATGGCAACTGCAGGATGAAAGTGTATTATTGCAATGGCAAGCCTTGCATATATACATGAACACATACTGTATACCATAGGCTGAGCTGCAATCGCTCAAAGTGAAAGTGTAAGGATTTGTCAGGCCAGTAAACTCCCACGTGTCTCCTGACTGAGCCAAGATAGCTGCAAGTACTGAATGCAGCTAAGGAAAAGTTATAAAGCATAGTTCTTAGGGATGAAATGCATGTATGCTTCACTTGTCACAGTTAAGCTGTTTACAGACCAGTAGAGTCTAAATTTTAAACTAAATTAAAGCAGCAGGATTAGGGAAGCTTTCTGCTGATGCACTTTTGTAACAATAGTCTGCAAAATGAAGTCTTATGCTCTTCAGACTCTATGAAGCTAACCAGACATGGGCAATCTTTGTCAGATTCATCAAGTATTGTGCTGCCCTTACATGCTGTTGCAGTGTAAGGGGTAGTGCGATTCCTCTGTGTGTTAGAAGCTTAAGCTTTATGAAGTAAATGACTTGCTTCTTACACTCATCATCTTCACCATCGAACCCCCCCTTTCCCATTCAGTACATGGGGTTGTGGTGTTGCATCAACTGTCACCATCATTCTAGATTCAATGCTGCTCTGCTATCTTCTTCAACAGTCATGCCAGACTCTTGCAGGTCTTCTGTTAATTAATCCATCCACCTCTTTGATGAATGTCCTCGTTTCCTCTTGCCTTCTTCCTTTCTCTAGGAAATCTTTTTCATCAGATTGTCTTTGGCCTTCCTGCACATGCACTTGAACCACCACAATCTGTTCTCTTTTATCTTCTTTGCAATTGGAGCTACTTTGGCTTCTGCTCTGATGTCCTTATTTCTTTGTCTATCCCTCAGTGTGCATCCTACCACCCATCTCAGGACTTCATCTCCATCACCTCTAGCTTCTTCACCTGCTCTGCCTTCACTGCCCAGGCTTCTGTACCATACATGTATGTTGCTGGGTCCTTGTACTCAGCCTTCACTAACTGTACACGTGTTTCTAGTATTTCAAACTATTGTAGGACTGCCCAAATCAGCTTTCTTGCATCTTTGTCATATGCCTTCTCTAAAAGTAGGAATGTCCTGTTGGACTATTTCCTCATCTCTAGCTTCTTCATTTACCTCATTGCAAACACTGACACAATTGTATCTGAATCTGAATTGCTCATCTCCAATATTAATTACTACTACTCTGCATATTTGTTTATCAATCATCCCTTCCAGCACTTTCATGCAATGTGACTGGAGCTTGACACCTCTATACTCTGTTTTTGTACCCTGACATTAGAATGTTTATTCTTCAGTCATCTTGGATATGATTTTCTCTCTATACTGTTATGAGTATCCTCAAGAATGAATTCTCCCCTAACTCAGCCAACATCTCAATCATATCTGTTGTGACCTTGTCTAAGCCTATTTTCTCTGACTTCTTTTTCCTTAGTGCTAAGCTTAACTCTTCTAAGGTGGGCTCCTCCTTTTTTATTTCAGGCTGTGTTTGGGACACACAGTTTCTGTGATGTTTTATTCATTCAGAAGCTCCTGGAAGTACTCCTTCTGTCTGCCTTTGATGTCCTGTGGACTATCAGGTTGTTTCTAGTACCCCTTATGAATTGTGTCTGATGATCATCTTCTTCCTTTCTGTCTTTGCATTGCAACCTGTTAGAGTTTCTTTGTGCCATTGTTCTGAGACCTTTTCCAGAAACTGATAGAGTGTCTCTGTTGTCTTGCTTTTTACTATTCTGACTGCTCTCTTAGCCTCTTTGTTAGCCAACCAGTATTCCTTCTTAGCCTGGTTCGTATTTTCTATTGCCCACTTTTTTCTGCACTCCTTTCTTGTGACAACATCCTGGAATTCTACAGTCCACTGCCAATCTTACCTTATCTACCTTATTTCCATATCATATAGTCCTCACACATGCCATTTTGAGATGCTGCCATTTTTTTATTTTTATTTTATTTCACATTTGTTTACTAAGGTGGCACACTGATCACAACTGACTATTTGCAGGGACTGAACCAGTGAAATAATTCAAAAAGAAGGGAAAAAAAGAGAGCAGAGAGGCAGTAAAATGCATCTATCAAAAACAGAACAGAAAGTAACAATATATAACAAGAACTGTACATTAGCAATTAATGGAAGTGACAACAATTATGACAGAAATGAAAATTTTACACTTCACATGATTATCTTTCAGGATCATGTGATGGTGGAAATGCTGTTGAGTAATGAGAGTCAGAGCAGGTGATGGTGGGGGAGTTAGTAGGTGTTAGTAGTGGACAGAGAAAGGCTAGAGGTCGAGAGGCCATTAGGTGATGCAGCCTGCTGTGTGGCAAGTACGGATGGTTTGGTGTGGAAGAATTATTTTTCAGTTCAGTTTTGAAGATAGGGAAGGGGGACTGTAGTTCCCATAGCTGATTGGGGAGGGAATCCTATATTTTAGGAACAAGGATGGCAAAAGGAGTGTAGTGTAGCCTGGTATGTGGGGTTTGGAGAATGGGGGAGTGTATTGTTTGGGATGAGCTTTCTTCTTCCACAGTACCTATTTTTTCTTCTTCCTGAGGTGTTAAAGCCCTGACTTTTCCTTGAAATCTTGTACTTTCACTCTGGACAGGTTCCTGGTATTCAGTCTAGTCACTGTTGACCTTAGAGCTTTTTCTGACCACTGCTTGCAGCTGACTGTGGCCACCAGTGGTTTATGTTGTGGTCTGTTTCACTGAGGATGACTTTACAATCTCTGATTCTACTCCAAGTAGGAAGTCCACCTTAGATGCATGTTGGCCACTCTTGTATATGATGTCATGACTCTCTTTTGATGAACGATGTGTTGGCCACCAACATGCCATTTTCCAGACAGAAGTCTAGAATGGCCTTTCCTTCTTTAGTCCTGTTGCTCCATCCGTGTGGATCCAGACATCAAACTGTTATTAAAACCAACTCATCTTGTCCTACTTTATGTGAAAGTCCTGCAACCTGAATGCACTATTTTCTTTGCTATAACAATCCTTCTCGGGGGCAAAGTGAGATTAGAATATTACCCTATTGTTGCAATCAAGTCTGATTGTTGTGAGTCTATTACTAATTGTGATGATATTCCTCACTGTCTTCAGAAGCATCTCCCTCAACACGTTCCCATTTCTAGTCTGTCCTTCCCCTGAGTAGTAGACTCTGGATCCCAAGACAAGTGGCTTTGCTGCACTGCCCTTCCACTTTGTCTCATGGATGTACAGAATGTCCATCGTCGTCCTTACCATGACAGACACTTTCAAGTTGCACCCTGTCTGTGAAGCTATATTAAATTCAGCAACCTTTAGTTTTTATTTGGCAGGTTGAATGGTTTTACTTCCAGTTTTCACTCAGTGTAGCCTTTCCAGGTAACACAAGCTAGGCAGTTGAATATCAAGCGTCCAGTAGCTTATTGGCCCCCTCCCACAATTAGCATGGGATCCCTGGTGTAGGTCAGAGTAGGCCAGATCCTTAATCCCCATATCACTGGAAAATACTCATGCCCATTTTTTAGACATTAGTCAATGTGACCCAATCACTCTGAGATGATCTTTACATCAAGTGGCTAGCCCTGACGCTACTTACAGTCTGTGATCCATGTTTTCCTATTTAGAGGATACTGCGTACCACAACTGATGCCTGAAGCAGTTGTTCTATACAACCCTGAAATGCTGCTGATTACAGCTCCATTTTTGGGTGGGTTTGAGGATGAAATGAGGAAATACCCAGTATATATTTTTTTGGGGGGTGGGGTGGGAAGATCTCCTCAGAGACACAGGGAGAACATGCAAACTCCCACCTGCTTTTAGTCTGAAGTCAGGAATGAACCTTGTGCATAGGAGACAAAGACCTTACACTAAAGGTTATAAAAGCCATGGTAGCAGGCTTTACTGGACTATGGCCATCAATGTCAAAGGATGACATTTCCAGGTAAAATGCATGGTCAAAATTCCATTTAGTAGCAATACATCTTTCACCAAGGAAGATGACAGCAATGGAGGCCACATAAGCTATTACCAGTTCTTTTAGAAGGTTTGGATGGTAAACATGTAATAGATGATGCTTACAGCAATTACAATTATTTTTAGTAGCATCAGTCTAAGAATTCTAGTGCCTGCATAAAAGGAGAGTTCTGTGCAATTGTGTACATTATACATGCCTTAACCCACTGAATGGTGTTTAAGAAAATGTAAGGACATTTTAAGTCTAGAGCTTCAGGGTAAGTCACTGAAACTGGAAATCATTATATAAATAAAAGTCCATCTCAGCTTCACTGCTTAGCACCAATAAATAATACAGAAGGTTTCTTATAAAAAGACACAGTAATTCTCAGTGATATATTCTGTCATACAGAAATGAAAGTAGTTAACCTACAACCTACTACTGAACCAGTGTTAAATGGATACGGTTCAAATTAATTGATTTCTGTTCACTGATGTTCAACTTTCAGATCAATGTTTAATACAGTCATGCTCCGAATGTGTGTGTGTGTTGGCAATGATTCATATTGTGTGATGCCTTCTCTTTCCCCATAGTTGTAGGATTAGAATATTGAAGTACAAGGTTGTGGGGGTGTAGTGGGGATTGCATCTACAAAAAATAAATAAAACATACATGCATGCATGCATACATACATAAAAAAACAAAATTACATAAAAAAGGGTTCATTGAGTTGAAGGTCTGATCATTTTTTTCATCTTGGATGAACCCTTGTTTAACTGGAACTCAAGAAGAATGTAATGAAAACAAACTCCACCCAAAAGCCAATGTTTGTATGTACATAAGGCTAAGAATCAAGCACCTGTTGTAGAGAGCAGGGTAAGTACAAAGATGAATTAATATGACATTTGAAGTCATTGCAGACAGAGCTGCAGGGTTAGTTTGGATCTGGCTGGGGTGACTTCTGTGTAGACTGGAGTCTGCACGTGCCTCCTGTGTCCAAGTAAAATTTAAGCAGATGCTCAAGTTTCCTCCCACATTCCTAAGATATGCTGTAGGTAAATTGTCAGTATTCCTAATTGCCTTTATTTATTTATTTTTGTTGACCGGGAGTGTCCGACTGGACATAGGTCCATTTTCAGCTGAGGCCCGGGGAGAAAAGCTCCACAGTTAAAATAAACAGACAGTAGTTACATTGGATTACATTGCAATTAACAATTTACATATCAATTACTTACAACATATTTACAGATGAAGAACATAGTACATCAGTAGACAACTAGAATCTTTATCTGTGAAGTACATAACAGACATTAACAAATGTTATAAGAAGTTCCTGCTGTATAATAAGTACTAGGCTTATGAGCATCTGAGCTTGCTGTAATTAAGGTAGTTAGTGGAGTGGAAAGAAAGGTAGTGGTTGGATAGGGTAGGTGATATTAGAGTGGGAGTTACAAGGGCATAGCCAGCATGTTTTTAGGTGTGCTTTTAGTAAAGTTTTGAAGTGGGTGCATGATGGTATGGAGGTAATTATGGGTGGGAGGGAGTTCCATAATTTGGCTATGGTGCAAGAGAATAGTGCTTCACCAGCAGAGTTATTGGCTTTAGTGATCTGCAAGTGATTTTTGTTGCTGGATCTTAATGGTCTGGTGGTGTGATAGGGTTGGAGTACATTCTGGAGGGATAGGACATTTAGTGGATGGTTTACTAGTTTGTGGGTGAGTGAGACTTGATACCACTGAAGGAGGTGAGGGAGTTCAAGCCAGCCCAGTTCAGCAAGTGAGAGACAATGGTGACTATGGTATGATGCCCCTGTGGCGAATTTGGCGATTTTGTTGTAGCAGGTCTCTAGCTTGTTTAGATCCCATTGCCTTAGGTTGGTATATATTGGAGAGGCATAAAGTAGGGTGGAGATAAGGTGGGAATTTGCTGTTGAAATCTTTGCTGCTTTGATGAGAAGTTGCTTATTTCTGTGTAATGCTCCTAGTTTTTTGTGGACTTTTTTTATGGTCGTGGATATGTGAATGTCAAATTTTAGTTTATTGTCTATTTCCACTCCTAGCAATTTGGTGTGTTCATTTGGGTATATAGTGGTGTTGTCTTTTGCTGTGATGTTAAAGTGAGAGTTGTTTTGAGTATGTTTGGTGGGTTGGAAGATGAGTAGTTTAGTTTTGCTTGGGTTGAGTATTAATTGGGCATCGGATAACCAAGTTTCAACAGAGGAAAAGGCTTCCTGTGTGACTTTTTGCAGTTTGGGTAGGGACTGGGTTGAGTCATCTGCATATTGTATGAGTGTGCCATGTTTGGTGGCAGAGGCTAGATTATTGGTGAAAACAGAGAAGAGTAGGGGTCCAAGGATGGATACTTGGGGAACCCCTATGGAGACAGGTAGTTGGGGAGATATGTCATTCTGCCATACAACGGATTGTTGGCAGTCAGACAGGTAACTCTGAAACCAGTTGGTGACTGATTGTGAGAAGGATAGGTTATTGAGGACAGAGATAAGTTGTTTGTGTGGGACCATGTCAAATGCTTTAGATAGGTCTAGGAAAGTAGCAGAGGAGAGATAGCCATTGTTTTTATGCTGAAGGATAGTGTTAGTAAAGGACAGTAAGGCAGTGGTGGTGCTATGGTTTGGTCGGAAACCATGCTGAGTATTGGAAAGGAGGTTGTTAGTAAGGAGGTAGTCTGAGACCTGAGAGTGTATGTATCTCTCTAGTATTTTGGAGAGTGGAGAGAGAATAGCTATGGGGCGGTAACTGGTTAGTTCTGTGGAGGGTCTGCCTTTGTGGAGGGGAATTATATGTGATACTTTCCACAGTGTGGGAATGTAACTTTCTGACAAAGATCAGTTAATCAAGATAGATACTGGGTAGGCCAGAGCATCAGCTGCGATTTGTAGGTATTCACTTGGGAGGTTGTCTGCTGCTAATTTGGTGGGCTTAAGTTTAGTTAAGAGTTTTTTTATGTTGGAGGTAGGTACAGGAGAAAAAGAGAAGGCAGTGGGGAGATTACTAGTTGAAGGTGTGGGTTGGAGGGGAGGGGGGTTGTGTTGTTTAGCTAGTGATAGTATGGGTATGTGTGAAGTGTGTGTTGAATGAGGTAGCAATATTTTCTGAGGAGTGAGGGATGTTAGGAGGAGGGTTACTGACTTTAACTGGGTGGAGGATGGAGTTTATGGAGGACCAAAATTGTATGGGGCTGTGTTGGGAGGAGTCTAGGGCAGACTGGTAGTATTGTAATTTGTTCTGTTTTATTAGCTTTTTGATTTTATTGCGTAGTTCTAGGAATTTCTGTCTAGTTGAGGGGGTTTTGATTTTGTGCCAGTGCTCCCAGGCTTTATCCCTGTTTTTCATTTCTGACTTAGTGTTTTTTTCTGTAGCCATGGGGAGGGTTGTGCTTTAATTCTGGAAAGTCTTATGGGGGCATGGTAAATTAAGGATGCTCAGGAAGGTAGTATTAAAAAATTCAAGTGTGTGTGTGTTTGTGTGTGTGTGTGTGTGTGTGTGTGTGTGTGTGTGTGTGTGTGTGTGTGTGTGTGTGTGTGTGTGTGTGTGTGTGTGTGTGTGTTCCAAAAGAGCCTGGCATTCAATCCAAGAACAATCATGACATGGATAAAACAGTTACTGGAGAATGAATAAATACTAATGCAATATATGAAGCACTCGTATTAAGCTGTGAAAACAAAATGTAAAATAAAATAGTCTTAGCCTGTTACTTATACAAGTACCTAGCACTAACAACCTTGTCTTAATGAGGATCTCATTAGTGAAATGTTTTGTTATAAAAGCAAATGAGCCTTACACGCACACATATGGCAGTCACACAGGAACTGCATCTGAATGCAGCCAACAGTCTGAAAAGTTAACACTACCACACAGGCCACACCCATTTGGGAACTGCATTGGAAAGGAGATAACACATATAAAAGCTATTAACACAAGAGAGGTTGCTACATACTGCATTCATGTGGGGGCAGCATCAGAAGCCAATTAACAGCTTTAAAGGTTCTTTCAGCATTTTTCACTGCCATACTAATAGCAATCATAACAGAAGTACACTCCTAAAAAGAAAACGGCTTTAAAAGCTGTCACACACCTTCGGCTGCCACACAACCTCTTTTTGTTTTTTAGTATTAAATGGGGGCAGCTAAAACTCCCTTTGCACTAATAAATAATATGATTGGGTTTCCAGTCATAACCAATTGGTGTTATATGTTCTCACAAACTTCATGCTTATAAACACATAACAATTGCCCGTACTAATATAAGAGGGAGGTAAAGACCTGACTGCACCCTGGGTGATCCATACTTAACTAGCAGCGCGTTTGCTTGACACTACAGCTGGGTAGGATGGGTATACTCATCCAGGGGGAGGGACTTTAGTTTTTGTCCTGCATGTACTGCTCTAATGACAGGATCTCATTTTGAGTGCAGAGCCCTATCATGATTTGGGAACCCAATAACAGAAGATATAGGTGTGGCCACCAAAGCAGCTACATAGGCAGCCTTTGTAGTACAACTGTTCACATCACCATGAGAGGTAGTGTTAAGGGTCACAAAACGTAACATGTTCTCATTGCCTGGATGCTAGCATGAGTACAAAGCACTCTCATACTCCCTGTGGCACATTAATCAAGAGGATGCTTGATAGACGCAGGCTGAAGGGTAAAAAACATATTATAAAAACATACAACACTTTGGCTACAATAAGAGATTCAGTAATAATCCTTTATATCATAAGCTTCCCAATTTTCATCCAAAAACTTCCTGCTTACCTACTTTATTTCTTGACCGTTTTACTATTTTCTTCTTGACTAGTGTCCAAGCTAACCTTAAAACCCCTCTAAAAGACAATATTTTCAAAAGTCAACATGTTCTTTAACATGTACATTAAAGATACGCAATTGCAAGAGTTAGTGAGTTGAAAGTGAACAGGGATAATCTGATGCTAATTTAATGGCTAGATACCCAGAACTAATACTTCAGCAAGGGGACTGACTACAGCCCTTATGTCAGTTTCTTCCACAGGATAATACAGAAGTGATCTGGTTAACAATGCTCATTAGGGCACTGGCAAACAGTAGGTTTGCAGAAAGATGCTTGTTAATTGTGCTTTGAAACTAGGAAGTAAACATCATGAATTATGCACAAGTCTTCCTTGATGATTGCACATTGGTTGTTGCTGTATTGATATGTTTAATACATCACCTTGCACTGATCATACCTCTCAACTTCTTAGCTCAAGAATTCTGGACAAAGTCAAATATTATGAAGGACCAAAATCCACAACAATTTTTAAATATTACCCAAATCCACTCCAAAATAGTAGAACAATGCATTTTGTATCAGCATGAAATTAATGTTAGGCATTATTGACTGTAATCATCAATGATTTACAAGAACATCAAAAATGTTATGAGGGGAAGGGCAAAAAGATTAGGCAAAACTGGGGAAGATCTGCAAAATTCTGGATAGTTGATAGGTATGTTGCTCATTTTCAAATAAACGATTTGCATTTAACGGGTTGGTGTTTTCCTGTTCTGCTTGCATCCACCCTCCTTTATCTCTGAGTTAAAGGGGTACTCTTTTATACTGATCCTGCTATGGTCTTATTGGTGTTCATAGGTAGATACTAGACTACTGGCCCAAGGCCCTATGTAAGCCTAGCCAACAAGGAACCCTGGCTTTCGCCACCTAAGAAAGTTATTTTCCTGTGCCCCTGTTGAGCAGAGCCACAGAGTAATAATCTGCCCAAGCAACAGAGACCTCCAAAGCAGAAATGCAAGCAACCTCCACCCATCAACACAACCCAAAAGACACATAACCCACAGACTCAGTGTGCCACTCAACCACAGCCCATAAGGCAAAACAACGTACCCAACACTTTAGTCATAGGTGACTATTGTCAGGCACACTGATGTTCCACTCACCAGACTAGACAAGAAGAAGGTTACCGTTAGCTGCCTGTTGGGTGCCAGGATCCACCACATAACCCATACACTCAGGTCACTCCACAACTAGCACAAATATGACTCAGTCATTGTCCATGTTGGTGTGAACAACCTGAGACGTACCTCCCTGTCATTTCATTTCATTTTAAAATTAAAGTTGTGCTATTTTAGTGCATTTCATGCTATGATGTTGCTCCATTGAAGAAAACTAAACTAAAACATCTGGAAAATGTAGGGAAACAAAAGTATGAAAGAGAATGACTAAAAGAAGAGCAATATTAATAACTGCAATATAGGGAAGGGACCCTGCTAGAACATTTGGAGTCTGTAGAGTATGAAATGTTGAGCTGAACATCTAAAGCAGTCTGTAGCTGCCTTTCCTAACCACCCATCCAACCATTTATTCTAAACCTTCTAATGTTTTTTGCTAGTCAGTCCACATTTACCACCAGTTAAACTAGTTGGATCAGCATATCCCATACACTTTCCACCTTCTGCAATTATGCTTTCCTTACCAGTCCTTATTTCTTTCCATTCTGTACAAACTTAGCATACAACAGCTGATAATCCTTTATTCTTCAGACCCACAGAAATACATCTCCACAGATGTAGCATAAAATGGACCATCATCATCTGCATGACATTGACCTTCCTTGTCAATTTTAAACACCTGCGTGATCCACCTATATAACAAGCATCATCCTGTAGCTCACTTCCTTCTGGTTCTTAGCCAGAGTTTCTGCCAGTGAAGGGAATATGTTTCATCCCAAGTACAGCTTCATTCTCCCACTTTTCCAACAATGCTGACAACTCACCACTAGCCCTTAAAGACTTTGTTTTGTGATACCATAATCCTGTCAGTCTTTAAAATGTCCTAAACACCTATAAAACCCATATAGGCCGACTCCCCACATCCTTCATTAACAGCATGTGATCATCTGCAAAACATGGAATGTACATGCACTTACTTCCCTTCTTATCTCATGCAGTAGCATTCTCAACCTATTTATTAATACTTTCACAACCACTAAAGATAGCATCTGTGGAAGAGGATAGCATCTCAAGCACCTCAACCTAATTCAATCCTGGATGACACAGTCCCATTGAATACAGTTCTAAACTCCACATCTCAATGGACAATCTTAAGCACCACACCCTTATACAATGCCTGAACCCATTAATGAAACTGTCCCATAGACTCACTCTCCATTTCTCTATAAAAAGCACCAACCCATGCCACCAAATCTTTTTTATATGAAACAATAGTAGTCACCTTTCTCCTTTCCTAACTCTTTTTCATCCTACCGATAAAATCAATTTATTATTAGTAGGTCTCCAGTCCTGCTCCACTCCTTATAAATGTGCCCAGACATTTCTCTAGACCAGATACCAATGTACTCAAATTTCTGCACCCATATTTTATAAGTGAAATCAGTTAATCTTTTGGGACACCAGTTCCCCTAGGAAGAAATAGGACTGTCACATTACACATAATTACTGGTAGTCCACTTCTTCCTTTGGCTTGCTAGTACCTCCAGTCCCACCACTTTATAATAATTTTGTAGGAAGCCCAACCCATCTGGAGATCTTCCTCACACTTAAGGTACTGAATTACTTCCATCATTTGGCTAGGCCTACTTCCTGCCCAAGCAAAGTCATATCATCAACTCTCACAGGTCCTTCCCATCTGAGGACATGCTATCTTCACCCACTACTACCCAGTCATTACCCATTTGTAACTTGTATGTAGTCCTTGATAATGTCCCTGGTGAGCTGATTCTATTTTCCCTGCTAGGCACACCCTGCAGCCCCACGTACTCATATCACATCATGCCTGACTACATCTGTTACACTTACTTTTTTCTCCTTCCATTTCAATGCAATCAGTTTAACATTCCTTTTATCTTGTCCCCAGATAACTCATCCCTCCTTCAAAGTACACCCCTGGCCTGCTCTTCTTTAATCCTGTGGAATGTTCACTCCATAGGGCTATGCTTCTCCCCATTATCTCTCTCTCTCTCAGTGTCCTTCCTCTCACCATGAATTTGTATACACTTTTTTTTTTGCATATAACCAACACAAGAAAGGAGAGGAAAATGTAGGGAAATAGGGGGGAAAGGGCCCCAGCCAGGCAAACTATTAGACCACACAGCAAACAGATGTTTTATTATGTACAGAAAAGGTTACACAGGCTAGCTATAGGCATTGGATATGTAACATACATCATCACCTCAACTCAATAATTACATTAACAGGAATTAACGAGATTCTATGTCTCTGCATCAGAAATTCATAATCTGTAATTCTGAGTTCTACAAATACAAAAATATTAAGTGCAATTCCTAAATAAATATAAACAAGAAACTTGATGTAATGCCATTAAAATAATTCTGGGTGGTCCATTGCCTCTCTGTGGGAATGCATGTCCCGCATCCCTGCTACTTGCATATTCTAACTCTGAGACAGATGTACCTCAGAGTGAGGGAAATACAGAGCCATAGGGTGAATGGTGCAGCTAGTCTTATTTTTTAAAGCTTTTCCTCCCATTTTACCAGTGCTGGTTTTTGGTTATTTACTGAAGGATGCAGCTGCCAGCTGCACTGAGAGCAAGCCATTATGAGGTATGATGGTATGTGACTGCAGTACTAATTAGTAGGTCACAAGGAGACTGGGGCTTTATAAATGAATGATGATACTGCATTTGCAGTTAAAGCTGAAGATCAAATGTGTGCCAGTACTTATAGCAAGCTGATTGTTACAGTTGTAGCATAGCAGCTTGTCACAGTTACAGAAGTGCTTTTTGTTTTTTTGGCCTTCAATTTGAGTTGAGAGATTTGGGGCAAAGTGTTGGGAACTGCTTGGAGTGCAATGACCTTACTACAGTTTTGCAGGAATAATCCAAGGTCAAACTTTCTATATATTCACTTAGTTTTGCTATTCTAAGCCTCATCATCATGGCCCTTGAATATCAAAAGGAGCCTGATTTTATACATGTATTTAGTCTATAGCAATGTCTGTCCACCAAGGAAATTACATTTTAACCTATAAGCATTAATTCACTGAGATAATGCATTAATATTTGGGTGTGCCACTTAGCTACATACAGGCCCATGTAATACACATTCAGGTTCATAGGTTGGTACTAGGCTATCGGCCCTAGGGCCTATACAAGCCTAGCCATAACAATTCCATGACTATTTCTTCCCACAGTATTTACTTCCCTGTACCCCTGTCTAGCAGGGTGACTGACGTGATCCCAGGGGTGAATTTCCTATCTCCCATCCAATCATCAAGGTTCCTTTTGAAGAGGGCCAAAGAGGCGCTCTGCTTGACATGTATGGGCAGTCTATTTCAGAGTCTGGGGAGTCTCTGGGTCAGGAACCTATCCCTCCAGCATGTTTTGTTCATTGTGTTGACAAGGTTTAGATCCCTGGAGTGTCTCTCTCTGAGGGATTGGGATTTCTTTAAGTGTAGCATGTCCAACAGCTCTGGGTTTGACATGGCCTTGTATGTTAAGCAGAGATCGCCTCTGAGTAGACGATATGCAACAGAGTATAGGTGGAGTTTTTATAGATGGTCAGCATAGAGCAGCAGCTTTAGGCCTGTGATTCTTTTAATGAGGTATTTCTGTGGCCTTTCCAGTTGTTGCCGATGTCTTGAGAGGTACATAACAAATGGGGCATTGTATTCTATAATGGGTCTAATCAGGGACGAGTACAGTAGGACAATGACCACCTTTTTTCTGGATGAAAAGCCCTTCATGATGAGTTGTACCACATAGAAGGATTTCCTGACTATTGTGGCAATGTGGTTATTGAAGGTGAGACCATTTTCCACCTGTGTCCCTAAGTCTCTTATCACACTTTCGGTGTTTAGTGTACTGCCACCTATGTGATAATTCATGGGTACATGTTTTTTCCCAAAGGGGATAACTATACATTTCTTGGCATTGAGCTTGAGCCCATGGCTCTGGCACCAAGCAGCTGTTTCTGTAAGGCCCTTTTGTTGAATATCCACATCATTTGGGGATTCAATAATGGCTCCCAGTTTGCAGTCATCTGCGAACTTTGTTAGCCAGAGTCCCTTAGGGTTGGCCTGTACTTCAGACAAGATCGGCACTTCACGAACAAAAACTGCATGGGGTCCAGTGTTTGAAGGTTGCTAATGTCTTTGTTTATAAGTTCCATAATAATACATTCCATGGCCTTGCAGATCAGGCTTCTCAGACTGAAGGGGCAGTAGTTCCCGGGATCCAAGGTGGATCCCCCCTTATGGAGTGGGATAATTGTAGCCGTGCGCCATTCAGTGGGCACAAAGCCTGAGGTGAGGCTATGATTAAACATGACACATAGGTGAGGTGCCAGTTCATTTTGTAGTTCATGTAGTACACAGCCTGGGATGTTGTCTGGTCCCATCCCATGGATGCTGTATTCTTAGCTTTGGAGAGTGCATTTTTTACCTGTGTGGCCGTTATTACTGGAATTTGGCAATCTTTCGGTATTGAGATGGGCCCTTTAGGGGATGATCATAAAAATGTCCTAGTACAACTTGGGCTGTGAAACAGAGCTCCCTATTGTAATTCTGAGACTTGTAAGTGGGTGTCTCGTAATTATAAAGAAAGCTACTAGCCATTTAACTAAAGTACTGGTATATCCTTAAAGGGTCATTTGTTTATATTTCATGGGCCTCCACTACAGGAGGTTTAGCTTGATTGTTTTTTCTTGGAGTTTTTACTAAGTGGTTTGTCTGTGTGACCTTTTTACTCTCTAGATTTGGATATGTTGTCAATATTTGCACTGACAAAAAACACAGTTTCAATTTTTTTTTCAGGGGACTTGATATTCTGCAATAACTAAACAGTAAAAACTAGATGTAGAAACAAGCAAGTTAACACCTTAAATCTTGAAGCCATGATAACCTTTGCAAATATTAAAAAATTCCCATATACACATTGGTGGTTGACGCCCATAAAGCTTTTGATAGTGTGAACATCACTTTTTTATTTCAATTCTTACCCTACTTTGGGTTCCCAAACAAATTTATTCAAATAATTAAAATATTGTATGAAAACCCTTATACTAACCTATACATAAACAGAACTTCATCAAACAGAATAAAAATTAAAAATGGGACCAGACAAGTATGGCCTTTATCCCTCTTCTTATTAAATCTCTACCTTGAACCGCTCTTCCTGTACATTAAACAGAAAATACATCATAATCTACCATACCTCTAACTCTAAAATCTTTTACACAGCTTTTGCTGACGATTTAAACATTTACTTCACCACCCCTAGCTCTGACATACTCAAATTACTAAAAACAATTGAATATTTCTCAAGTATATCTAATTATAAACTTTACTTAAAAACAACCAATGTTTTCCCTTTAAGTCCTCCCAAACTAATATCATTATTCCCATTTCTAGACAGAATTAAAATAAAAGACTCAACCAAATATCTCATGATTACATTTTTCCAAAAACAAGAGAGATTTTTACCAAAATAATATAATGAATAAATGGAATATGATAATGCTAGACTGCAATAGTCTCAAAATACCATTCCTATCCAAGGTCTTGATAATTAAAATGAATATTCTTCCCAGTGCTATTTATGCATTTATAACCACACAACTGGTAATACATAACAGATTATTTCAAGAAATACATACATTTCTGGCCAAGTTCATTTGGGAGCCTAAAAAAACAAGAATATCATACCAAAAACTATCTCAACCAAAATTAAAAGGGGGTTTAAATTTACTAGATTTTAAACTATACTATACCATTATCAGTAGTAGCAGAATACTAAAGATAGCAGAATATGCCCCTTCACACAACAAATGGTCTCCAGTTTGGCTGAAGATATAGCATAACTATATCAAATCTCTAGAATTAAATCCTAGAGCTCTTCCTTTTCTAACCAAAAAAATATATTATAGCTTATAAGATCACAGACCCTCTAAAACACTTCATCACCATACTTCAAAAGTTGTTAATTTCCCTTGAATTTGGGCCAGTAATGGACACCTTTCAACCAATCCATAATAACCCAAACTTAAAAATGAATAACAATGATAAATCTCAGCAATTACCCTTTATTAAAAGACTTGAGAATTCGAGATCTCTACCCTCACCATAACTAAGTAATTCCAGAACTGAGATCTCAACTTAACTTACCAAAGTCATACACAATTATCTTGAGACAAATTAGTGAAGTATGTTCCAAACACCTTCAGAACACTAAATTAAACAAGGTGGATATAAACAATTGTGAAACCCTATGGAATACAATGCTATCTAGAGAGAAAACAATATCCAACACATACAAATTAATATCCGAGATTAAATTCCAAGATAATATACACATCTCTAACTATTGGTTTAAAAGTAACTCATCAATAATTGAACAATTAAACCAGGCTTTGACCTTAACACTTAAAGCATTACCATTGAAAAAGTTAACATACACACAACTCATGATCAACAACAATGCTTATCTTACCCCCCTCAGTACTACACAAACTTAACTCTTCTAATTCACCAACCTCTCCATATTGTATATCACAGAAAGCAGATCTAATCCATATGTTTTGGAGCTGCAAATGCGTATTTAAACTATGGAACTCATTAAATATCCAAATACAAAAACAAGGCTATGAAAAAGCAACTCTTACATGAGAATTCACACTACTTCACACCCCCCCCCTCCGGAATATCCAATAGTCAAGCAACCATACATATCACATTATTCCTATTAATGAAACTATACATAATTTCCAAATGGGGGGACAGGCTGAATATCAACTGGGCCGAATAAAAAAAAAGATGGCAATCAAACATATACTAGCTCATAAATGGGTAATTGATGCAACAAATAACATGGTTAAGAAACTAAAAACATGGGAACTGGTATTTAACATGCTGCTAGCTTAATCCACCTGCATTAACATAAAGATATAAGCATTCATGCGCAAAGATATATCTTTAACATACATACATATATGTAATGACAAGAATTCATCATAACAGCGTAATCTCATTAAATGGATGTGATATAAAATTTTATGGCACTTCCGTACGGCTGTAAATATTGTTTACATGTTGGTGTTTAGATACTGTTCACCTGTAATTCTTTATCCAGTATATTATTACATTGTAGTTGTTGCTCTGTTTTTGTTTTTATGTACATTGAAAAATTCATTACAAAAAATTTTTGGGAAAAAAAAATAAGCAAGCAAGTAAAATCTCACTTTAGAAATTAGAGTCCTCTCCCCATCTTTTATTTTTTTTGCCACTGTACCTTTTTAAATCCTGTGATTGTGCAGGATCCAACAATATTTGGCCAACTACATCTATCTACCTGTTTCCTTTCTTGAAATTCAAAATATAGTGACCGTCAGAGGATAATGATGCTTGTGCTTAATTACCATTTTCATTAGGGTCAGACTTTAGTTCATGGGTTGCAGTTTTTCTTACCCACTCCACATACAACTTTTTAGATTGACTTCAGATTTTAAGACCTCCCCATAGTTTGACACAGTGATGCTGCTAGCTTGATGTCCATTTATATGATACTACCAATCTGGACCTACTGAACACCCCATATAAAATACATTACACTTAGGTATATTAATCTTAAAGTCAGATTCGGTTTCATACTTTAACAAAAGGTGCAATGTATTGCTTACTTCTTGATGTGAAGATCAAATTAATACAATTAGGCTGTCATCTGAATATAATTTAATATAAGAGCTGGGAATTCTAATACCCTATTTGCTACCTCTAAAACATGCCTACACCTGCAGACTTTACAGTTTAGGTTAACAGGAAAGGGATGTGGTCATCCTTATCTGCTACCCCAATGTAAGAAGAAGAAGCTCTTAGAAATCTAAGGCCCGTGTCTCAACATCCAATAAACCATGCAGTACAGCCTTAGCAAGGTATTAACAAAACAGGCATAGATGTAAAGGCCTCAAGAAGTACCTTATGATAACCCCAAAAATAGCCTGTGAAATACTTTCATCTGCTTCATAACTCAGTGCTAGCATGGATAAATCTAGCCCCCTTATTCATCCAGTAGGCCACTAACATGCCTAATGCAGTCTCTAGCTACCTTCTAACAAATTAAAAGCAGTCATATCTAGATGTACTAAGTATACTATAAAATCTTTTAATCTCTTAGCTTGACATCCACACATCACTGGTAATCTACATTTAATACTGAAACTGAATAACTATAGAAATCTGATAAGTCCCTATATGTTTTTAATATCCTGTATCTCTACTCAGCCCTGCATGATCTGGTGAGGCTTTATGGGCATGTAGCTATGCAAATCTTAAGTCTTAAACAGCATACTCAAAGCCTGATAAGGTAAATGTCTTTATAACTCCACCAAAAGGCCATCAGGGCTTTCTTTACCCTGTGCTAGTTGGTTCTTGGCCTTTTTATTTATTTTACTTATCTATCTATTTTAATGAGGTAACTGGATTGGTTGATAGTCCTTTTACATCCTTGACCCAGGCCACAGGGTCAGGGGAAAATATAACCCATTTACTGACAATTTAGTATAGGCAGTCAACTTGCATGTTTTGGTAAGTGGAAGGAAACCAAAGAACTAAAAAAAAAAAAAAAAAAAAAAGTAGGAAGAACACAATGAGAGCAACTGAATCTCTACACAGACAGTGAAGGTCGGAAATGAGCCTTGAACCCCAAAAGTGTGGGACAGATTTTATCACTAAATCTCCATGTTGCCTTATATTGTTTACTTGCTGCTATCCTCGCCTTGGCATAAGACGACTTCTTGTTCTTTCTGCCATTTCAATACTGTCTCATTGTTTCTGAGTATGACCTTGGTATTCCTGCTCAGCCGAGCTTTACTTTCTTTCTTCCAGACAAATGCCAATCTGTTTTTATCAGAATGCTATTTCTGAATGTTATACACAACAGCCATATATCCTGTCCATGTCTCACCATTGTCGTAGTTCTTTCCAGACACCCCCCCATTCAACTCTTTGCAGTCCACCCATCTGTAGTCCCACAAAGCTGTGTTTATCCACGAGGTTTTCACTGCTACACCTAAGGCGGACCATCTTGCATCTAATTAGTATTGTCCAGTGGAGATCTTTGTAACCTGATCTGAATCTACAGATGTAAACATCACTTAAAGATTTGAAGGCCTTGGCATTGCCTTCATTGGATAACAATGGACATTGTCTCAGGACTATATATATATATATATATATATATATATATATATATATATATATATACACTATATACATAGAAAATATAGCACTTTATGGCAGATAAAATAAAATGTAAACTCCAAGTTTGGGTGTAGCATACAAATGTTTTCACAATGCTGCCATTGCAAATTATGAGTATACTTTTGCATCCAGTCAAACTTTTGCATTCATTGTAATTAAAAAAAAATCACATTTATTTCACTTATTATATTCATTAACTTATATTCCAATTAAACTTAACACAGGAGTCATAAATGTAGTAGAGCTGATGAAGCACTACATGAAGCAACCAGGAAGTTTTAAAACTTTCTGTGTTTCACAGAATAGGGATAGTGTGGCTGGGTATTCATTTAAACTAAATGTCATCTCACTCAGGTTTGACAGCATTTAGTTTAGGTGTATATCTAGCCCCATTGCATGATGCATGGAAAGTTAAAAAATAAATAAACTCCTTATCTTGTCATGTAGCACTTTACCAGTGCTTACTACATTTATGAATCCCAGACTCACAGACTTTGTTTCATTCTCTCAGATCACTAAGTTAAAAAGTTACTTCTGGAAGGATATTTTGTAGGGGGTCTATATTACGACGAACGCTTAAATGTTCGAATCTGCAAAGGTTGACCTTTACAGATCGAACAGTTAAATGTTCGAAATTGTAAAAAATTTAATTAAAAAACAAAACAAATAAAGGGTTATAGCAGGGGGGTAAGTCCCCTGCACTCCCCGCTACTTAAATATACCAACTCTGAGATCCCATTTCAGTGAACTACAGTGTGGATATGGGAAATTTCACATTCCCTACACTGTAGCGAGATTTTGGAGTTGGTATATTTAAGTAGGGGGGTGTGGGAGGTGCAGGGAGGCTTGCCCCCCTGCTTAAACTCTATTTATTTTTGACGTGTAATTTTTTTTTTTTTTTAATTTTTAAAGACATTCGAACTTTAGAGATTCAAACATTTAAGCGTTCGTGGATCTAATACAGACCCTATTGTAGGTATTAACATTTTTTATTATTTTTGAATAAAGACTGCAAATGTTACATTTCCTCAAAGATAATTTTCTTTGAGGCTAAGAGATAAACATTCCTAGTCAACATAAACAAACGTGTATAAAGAAGTTTGGATTTTTGGTGTTGAGGAAAAAAAGTTTTACTATAAAGCTAAGCCTGAACTTGTAAGGTCTGTTCCATAAATTCAGATAACTATTTCTACCAATCAAGTACATATTTATTGTAACACATTCAGTATTGCGACTGCTCAACAAGAAGAAAAATATTTTTCTATGTTCTTACTATAATGATGTGAAAATGATCATTGATCAGTTCCCTAAAGGCACAGAGATACCAAATTCACTGGAATCTCCAGATGTATGTAAGAACACCAAGTTCAAAATACTGCAGTTACAAATTGGTCCCTTGGCAAATCACATAATTCAATAAAGTATGACCAAGAGTGACTGGACAGTAATTTCTCTTCCAATAAATATTTGTATAATTTCAATCGCTCCAAAATACACGGTGTAGTATTAAGGGTATAGAGCACCTACCACATAAGAAAAGCTCGCCTGGGTTTGATTGTGCTGACAACCACCTGTCACATAACATCAAATTTACTGACTTATTTTGAAGTTAGAGACAGGCCTACACCTCTATGAAAAACAAATAGAAGATGCAAATGAACTGAATACAGCTGGGATTCAGAAAAATATAATTCGCTGCACAATCAGGTTTGCAGCAGGATTACAAAGTACATTATGCAGGAGCAATTCAGACACTTCTGTAGTGCTACCACGGTAAGAAGGCTGTGTGGTCTTTGGCACTGCACTGATCTCCATGACAAAGGCAGATGCAAATGCTGTAGTGCAAGGATGCAACTAATGCTGATTAGGCATGTGCATCTCACTGGAACTTTTTAATGGGATCAGAATATTTCAGTAAAATGTGTCCGAAAGTAACTCTACTGCACTATTCAGGGAGTGAAGTGAAAAAGTGTACATCATACCCTCATTCACTCCTATGGCAGAAGCAACACGGTTAGCAGTAAAATTGTGTGTGCGTGTAAATGTAGGGATGTGACTGCTCTGGATTTATGACTGCCCTGAGTGCGTATATGAGTATGCAAGAGTGCCAGTATGAGTGCGTGTATGCATGCACATGTGTTGTGTGTGTGTGTATTTGCAGGTTTCTGTAGAACTGCATTGCATAGATTGACAGGGAGAATGCTAGAGAGGTTCCTTCTAGCTGCACACTGACTCAGCGACAAAATAATGACCCACCAATGAGATGTGGTTCTATGTGGCTTTATCATGTCTCTGAATAGCATTATATTGTCATATCCTTACTGGGTTCTATGGGATTTCCTAAATACAGGTGGCAGCAAAATGTTTATGAATCCCAGCCTAAATCTTTCCCACACCCTGGTACATCTTTTCTTCTTTCATATTATGATTAGCTCCATTAAAGCCTTTAATTTTGAAGTGCATTTTGATAGCATTAAACCATGTTTCAGTGGCAGTGCATTTTTCAGTGTTATTCATTTACAACACACCTTCAACCACAGCATTATTGCACATATTAAAAAAGACAATCTGGGTAACGTGTAGTATGGACAACAATTATATGAAAATCACCACCACTGAACCTAATATACAGTCTAACACCAGTCTGGTCAATAGAGTTTTAGGAAAAGGAAATGTACAGACAAAATAGTACACTGGACAAAAGTCAAAAACAGAAGACCGACCACCATCACTTTCTTCTCCTGAACTTCAGCATACACTTGATATAGTAAAAAACAATCTAAATAATGAAGATGAGCAGTCAATTCCTGCAGCTTTCCACCTGAGGAGTACCCGGCTGGTTTTCTTTAGCTATGTCTCATTAATAATAAAGACAGTTACTAATGCTAGATGCCATATTTCATTCTAAAACTGTACTGTGCATTTCTCAGTTGGAATTACCATTGAGCAAAATAATGGTGCATAAGAGAAGGGGTTCTCATCTGCTGTAGGTACTCCCAAACATTGAGGTGAAGTAGTAAAGGAAATTACTAAGTCACTATATTTTCCTGTAGTCTGTTAGATATGGAGAATGCCCTACTCACTTACTCAGGGTAAAAAAAAATAGTTGTGTAAAAACTTCCGATATACAATTTTATGACCAGGAAAATGTGTAATATGCTGATGTCATTAATAATGCTTAATTAAAAGGAAAAAGCTCAATTTGTGTCCATTCCTTCAACTGTGTCTAAAAAGATGGGAGAAAACCTGTAAATATGGTCTAATGAACATATAGCAGAATGCCAGATCACTTGTATCTTGCTAGACTAAGAACATGCCTCCAAAGTGCCATCTGCTGAAAAGGATGCATCAACGTCTAATATATCCTTTTTTCTCATGGGGGGAAAACTTTTGACAATTAATTTAAAAGCAGCTCATCTGCACAGCAGTCAAAGGCAAAGTAAATAGCTCCTGAACTTTTAACATTAAGAAGCAAACAGCTTTGTCACCTTTACAACTAGTGAAAGATATATTTTGATATGAACTGACTGATTAAAAAAATGTTTGTTATCAGTCTTTTACTGGTGATGTGTGCATTTTAAGGCAGATGTACTCAACCCTTAACAAAGCAATCATCCATATCTATTCAGCATATCTTCCCAACTAAACTATAACATGTGCCTTCTGTAACACATCATAATGCTGGTTAGTAACTTGATTAGCTTTATTTTTCAGAAGCTCTAAAGTTAAATATATGCATTTGCAAAAATAAAAGAAGCAATCATTCTTTTAGAAGAGCAATGTTACATACACATCATTCATCCAATCTAAACAGTACGCTATCCTTTTCTGTAAGGAAGTTTCATCTTCTTTTATGCTGTTATACTATTTCTAGTTTTCTGAACCTTATAATGTTGTCAGTAAAATCTGGTAGTCATCCTGTTTTGCAATAGTATCACCAATTTTAATAAATAATTAAATAAACAGTAGATAGCAGAAGTTTGACAGGAAGCTTCTTGGTATATCTTAATGGAACCATGACAGATGTATCGTGAATTTTGTTTATGTGCCTCTGAAACCACTGATAACAGCTCCTCCTTCTTTTGCCTGTTAATCACATGGTTGGAGATAGAGCTCAGTTTCTAGGTCTGTCCTTCCAATTACTTATGGTGTATTTAATAAATCAGTATTTCTTTTTTCACGAAAAAGGCAAATAATTATGAACTGAATCATTACCATGATTTCTTCCACTAACAACCATGTTATCAGGTCATCTTTGTCATGATCAAACAATGAAAATCTTTTAAAGTACAGTAGATGTAGTGGGGATAAGTGACACCTGCCAAGCCTTTTCTCAAGTCAGTCTACATAAGTTACTTTTTAGGCAGCACCTTTATTGAGAAAATTCAGAGCCACCTAGGTGGCCTTCATTTAGACAGCCATGTGAGTTGTTTGCATCCTTTCCGGCATTCTGGAAATGCGGACATCTATAGTTTGATCTAACCCATCCCCTAGGTCGGGGGAACAGGTTTTAAGGTATCATCCATTACAATAAATTTACTTGGGTACAATAATCACATGCCTCTGCCTTACATTTCCCCTTAGGATCCCTTACCATGTGCCACACACCAGAGTTACTCTATGTTCATAGTGGTGTCCGCAATATCCTATTTTAAGCCTCCTGCCACTTTCTTCATTGACTTCTTCTTCCTCTCCATCGGTAAAGCTCATTTCTCCTCCTTTGCATTCTCTTCTAATTCATTCGGCTACCGGATACATGTCCTTATTTTTCAGCTTAAGCATGGACTGCTTCCCCCTTCCTTTTAATAGCTTCCTGATTTCATCATACTACCAAAAGGCATTGTCTAGCCTAAACCCATCCCGCAAGTTGCCAAATGACATCATATTTCTTCAGTCAACTGCCTCAAATATTTTGTAGCCTCTCTCTTCCTACCTGGTTTTAGTTTGCCAATATTTGTACAACTTGCTTAAACTTCAACTTTGTCTTCTATCCTTCTCCCCTTGCCAGGCCTTCTATTTTATGCCTTTGCTCCACTTAGTTGTATCTAACCTGTCCACCCCCTTCTCCCCTCATGAATATGCCTTCTTTTTATCCTCTCTCATTCCCTAAAGCAAGGGAACTCCCACCCCAGAATTCTCTTTTCAGGGACCCCCCCCCCCCACACACACACACACAGATGTACTATTTATTTTCTGGATATTCCTAATTTTTCACCACTGGCTTCTTTTGAAATAACTGAGCAAACTCTCTTGCTTCACCTCTGTGATTTTTTTCTCACCCGATTCTGGTGGCCTTCTTCTATATCCTTAAAAAACTGGTTACATTACCCTTCAATACTTTGCAAAGCAGTTCCAGCACTACTTTTGTTCCCTTCCCTACCTTTAGTCCCTGACACTTGGGTTCAACTGTACTCTTGACACTTCTAGGTATTCCATGTCCTCCCCCATTCTAGCCATCTCCACAAAACAGTTTTCTTATATTCAGGTGTAATACTGCACCAAGCTTTCACAATATCGCACAAACCTATGGACCATCTGTTTAGTTGACCAAATGCTGTCGACTAAACAGATGTCAAACATATATCATTTAGACCAAAGGCATTATCTTGAAATATTTAGTGGAGACAGAATTACTGTCTTTATATATGTGTATGTGTGTGGTATATATATATATATATATATATATATATATATATATATATATATATATATATATATATATATATATGCACACACTATATCGATCCAATTATATTTATATATAAACTTACATATTTGTGTAAGTTTGTACATGCATATGCAGAATTACTGTCTTTATATGTGTGTGTGTGTATATATATATATATATATATATATATATATATATATATATACACACACACACGATATATATATATATATATATACATATCTATATCAATGTAATATATATGTATATACATATGTATATATATATATATATATATATATATATATATATATATATATATATATAAATTAGAAGTTATGTACCTACCATAACGTTCCATGTTAGTTGTCTTCTCTCGCCTTCTTTCTTGCTGGATGGGTTCGGAGCCGATCCTCGGCTCCGACTCGGCACTTGCTTTAGCTTGAGAACTCCTTTTACCAGCTCGAGGCAACCCTATATCCCATGATGCAAGGCGGAACTACCTCAGATCTCGTTTGGTAGCTAACCTACCCTGCTAAAGACTAACCTAACATAATTAGGAACACAAGTTCATAATGGAAGTCCTCATATGAAGGCTCAGGAGGAAAACAACTGATAGGAACTCTTCAAGATCTTTCCAGGCCAGGGGGAAGGAGGGAGGGACGCAAGAAAGAAGGCGAGAGAAGACAACTAACATGGAACGTTATGGTAGGTACATAACTTCTAAATGTTAAGTTGTCAATCTCGCCTTCATTCTTGCTGGATGGGACCGCGTCCCTAGCACCTGTATCCCGGGTGGCTCAATGGAACAGACTCTTGAGAACTGTGGAACCAAAACTGGCCCTATCTCTGGAGGCCAAGTCCAACTTGTAATGAGAGACAAAGGTATGAGGCGTGGCCCAAGTAGCTGCTGCACAAATGGTATCAATGGGTAGTCTATCCTGAAAGGCTGCAGAAGTGGATAGACTCCTGGTTGAGTGTGCTTTTGGTTTAGAAGATAGCTGTTTGCCTCTGAGAGAGTACACATAGGAAATGGTGGAAGTCAACCATCTGGATAAAGTCACTTTAGAAACTGGAAGACCTATCCTGTTTTCTGCATAGGAGACAAATAATTGGTCCGATTTCCTGAATTGTTTAGTTCTATGCAAATAGTACCTGAGCTGACGATGGACATCCAACAAATGCAGTTTCTGTTCAGCTCTGTCGGAATAGTTTGGGAAAAAGACTGGTAGATCTATAGATTGGTTAATATTGGTTTGAGACACAACTTTGGGGAGAAAGGAAGGGTTCGTTCTTAATGATACCCTGTCCTTATGAAAAACAAAATAAGGGGAACGAATGCAGAGAGCTTGAATCTCGGAAACCCTTCTTGCAGAAGTGACAGCCAGTAAAAATATAGTTTTCCAGGTCAATAACTTCAAAGAACATGAAGCAGATGGTTCAAGGAGGTAGTATCAAGGATGCCAACATTAAGTTTAGATCCCATTGCGGAGGAGGATGCTTTATAGGCGGCTTTAGGAGAAAAACTCCTCTCAGAAAGGCCTTGCATAATCTATGAGACATAATGTTATTGTCATGCAAGCCAACATGATACTTGGAAATAGCAGCCAGTTGTACTTTGACTGTAGATGACGAGGATCCTGAATGAAAAACCTCCACCAGGAAATCTAAAACAGAATGTACAGGAGCAGTAAAGGAATCAATATTTCTGGAATTTGCCCAAATAGAAAAACGTCGCCACTTACTAGCATAAACAGTCCTAGTGGACAACTTTAAAGAAGACACTAAGATGTCTCTGACTGAGTCAGAAATCATCGGTAGCCTGGCTAGGGAAGGAAGTGGAGCAACCAAGCAGTGAGGTTGAGAGAATGAATGGCCCGGTGCTGCTGACCCGACTGGTGGATCAAGAGATCCGGAACTGGGTCCAGATGCCAGGGCTACACCAGAAGGTGACGATGCAGAGACGGAAACCAAATTTGTCATGGCCAATATGGGGCAATGAGGATCAACTTGGCCCTCAAAACGGTGGCTTTCTGAATGACTTGTGGAATCAAGGGAAAGGGAGGAAAAGCGTACAGAAGTCCCGGGGCCAATCCTGGGTTAGAGAGTCTCTCAGCGGTTGGCCTGGAAGGGGCAAGAGAGTGAAAAATCGGGCACTTGTTGTTTTGAGGAGTAGCAAAAGATCGCAACAAGGAGTGCCCCACTTCAGAAAAATCTGATCCACTACAGATTGATTGAGAGACCACTCGTGAGGCATCAGAATGGATCTGCTCAGCCTGTCCGCCAATAGGTTGGACCTGCCGGGGATGTGCGTTGCTATCAGAAACCGATGAGAGGAGATTGCCCATTGCCAAAGTCTGAGAGCTTCTCGACACAACGGATAGGACCTGGTCCCGCCCTGCTTGTTGATGTACCAGACCACGGACATGTTGTCCGTTTGTACTGCAATAGTCCCCGTGGGAAGAAAGTCGTTGAGGGCTTGCAACGTTAAAAGCACTGCTCTCATCTCCAGGACATTTATGTGCAGATGGTATTCTATGGGTTACCACGTCCCATGGACCATCCTGCCCTGATAATCCCTCCCCCACCCGATCAGAGAGGCATCCATAGTGACTGTGGCAACTGGAGGAGGGGGAATAAAGGGTCGGCCCTGATGAAGAAGAGGGGAAGATATCCACCAATTCAGATGAGCTCTGCACAACTGTGTGACTAAGATTTCGTGCCTCATTGGGAGACTGTGGTACGACCACTGCGTGAATAGCATCCACTGCAGAAGACGCATGTGGAAGCGAGCCAGTGGTAGAAGAACAATGGCTGCAGCCATAAGACCTAGAACCTTCAGTATAAATCTGGCTTTGATCTTGTTGCTCTGCAATAGAATCCGAACGAATTTTTGGATGTCCAGAATTCTTTGATCTGTTAGTTTGGCTAACATTTTGACAGTGTTTAATTCTGCGCCTATAAAGGTGATAGATTGGCAAGGCAGCAGAGAAGATTTTTCGAAATTTACTGAAATTCCCAAACTCCTGCAAAGCTGTAGAGTGTAGTTTCTGGACTGAAGAAGCTGACACTTGGTGGTGGCGGAGAGGAGCCAGTCGTCCAAGTAGGGAAACACCTGGAATCCTTGACGTCTCAGATGAGCTGTGACCACTGCCATGCATTTGGTAAACACTCTGGGGGCTGAAATGAGGCCAAAGGGCAGTGCTCTGAATTGGTAATGACTGGTCCCTAGCAAGCGGAGAAACCTTCTGGAGCATCTGTGAATCTTTATGTGATAGTACGCATCCTGAAGGTCTATAGAGCACATCCAGTTGTCCTTGCCCAGAAAGGGCAGAATGGACTGAAGCGTGACCATCCGAATCTTGCCTTCTTGACAAATCTGTTTAGATTGCTCAGGTCTAATATTGGTCTCCAATCTCCCGTCCTTTTGGGGACCAAAAGAATCTTGAGTAGACACGGATCCTACCTGGTCTGCCGGCACAGTCTGGATGGCTCTTTTTTCTAGGAGCTTTGAAACCTCCTGTTCTGCCAAATCCCTTTGACCGGGTGAGATGTCTGGAAGGGATTGTAGAGGTACGGGAAACCTTTCGAAGGGGATTTTGTAACCCTCGGATATGATCGACTGTACCCACATCTCTTGTGATAGGGATTGCCAGGCTACTGGATACAGTGAAATCCTTCCCCCGACTGCCTCCAAGGGTGGAGAGTCGGGCAACACCTCAGGGATGCTGAAAGGGCTTCTCAGGAAGAGACTCCCTGTTGCCCTGGTTCTGAGGACCCCACCTGCCTCTAGGGCGGCATCTATTATTGTTACCCACTCTGCCTCTGGGGGTAAACTGACCACGTGCGTCCGGTGTAGCTCCTTGGGCTTTATGGAACCACATCTTCCCCCCCTTCTGACCCTTGGGATATGGTCTAGAAGGAGTGGAAAATTGGACTCCAATGGCAGAAAGAGTTTTACCGTCCTGCTCACACCTGGTCAAGGTATCCTTCACCTGAGGTCCGAACAAAGCCAAACCATCAAAGGGGGTATTAGTGAAGGACGCCTTAAAGGGGTCCGCAAAATTACAAAGCCACATCCAGGCTTGGCGTCTAAGAGCAACTCCTGTGCCTGCGGCCCTGCTCGCTCCATCGGCCGCATAGGATATGAGCCGCATGGAGGAGTTAGATATGGAATTCAGGATTGCAAGCTGCGAGGCAATCTTTTCTTGAGCCCCAGCAGCAGAAGGATCCTGGACTACTTCACCCATTTCCTTGAGAATATCTCGTTGAAGCCTGGTGAAATGACAAAGGTAGTTCAGCGAACGCATAGCAAAGGTCGCTGAAGAAAACATCCGCTTTCCATACCTGTCCATGGTCCTAGAATCCTTGTTAGGAGGATGGACAGGTACTGAAGGATCCGCCAGTTCCTTCTTAGTGGCCGCCACCACCATAGCATCCACAGAGACACCCTTGGAAAGGAACTGTTTGTCCGTAGGGGCCGTGATAAATTTGGATGGTCTCCTGGGGACAGGTTCCACAGAATCTGGAGCCGCCCACGCCTTCCGAGCCACTACCTGCATAAGTGGGTCGAAAGGCGGAGACACCCAGGAGGTGGAGGGTCGGGATCCAAAAGCCTCCAGGTATACCGACTCATCCTCGGAGGGATCAATGGATGGCCAATTCCCCCTCTGTTTGAGGAGCTCAAGGATGTCTGAAAAGGAGACATCCTCAGAGGGGGATCGTGGGGAACCCTCCGACTCATCTAAGTCGGTATCCGATGTAGTAGACTCGGGGGAGTCTGTGTGTTTCCTCTTACACGTCCTCTTCCGAGGGGGTTCACCTGCTGGATCAGGAGAAACTTCGGAAGAGGAGGAAATTCCCAATGGGGAAACCTGGGGCGATGGATCCCTGGGCCTGAGAGCAAGAGGCTGGCAAGAGGTGTCTACAGGCACTGAAGAGGGAGGAGCTAGAGGGATGGACCGTTGACCAGGCTCAGAGGCCAGGACACTCCTCATCACCTCAAAGGCTCCCCTCCCCGGGAGGCCAGAATATCCCCGCTCTGAGGAAACAGGAATTCCCGGCTCCACTGAGAGGGAAGGCTCCGAGGCCGATGTCGGTGCCGAGCTTACCAAAGCCGAAGCCCCGAGAGGGAGAGCGGGGTTGGACAAGGGTCCGATGCCACTAGCCCCCTCGGAGCCGACAAGGGAAACCCGACGACCGGATCCCTCCAAGGAAGGCCTCAAGGAGGAGATCGGAGCTGAGGACGACGGAGCCGAAGGATGTATCGGCTCCGGCACCGAAACAGTCGCTGTCCCGAGAAGCTCCGGCTCCGAACTCTGGTGTGGAGTCGGAGGAGGAAGTTCAAGGGGTGAGGCTATAGCCGAAGTCTGTTGAGACGGGCTATGGAGCATTTGGGCCAGTGCCTGTGACTTCAACAGCCTGCTTACCACCCTCTCTAAGTCGTGGTCAGACAGCCTGGAAGATCTCGAAGATCGGCTCCGATGGCTCCGCTCCGACAAAAGAGGAGACCCCAGAGCCGAGTGGATACTCTGTAACGAAGGGGACCGAGATCACTTTCGGGACAAAGTCATCGGAGCCGAAGTCCCCTGAATTCCAGATGGAGCCGAAGGTTTCTCGGCTCCGATGCTGGATAAGGTGTCGGCTCCAGCCGGAGCCGACAAGGCCACAGTAGACAAGGTATCGGAACCAGCCAGTGCCGAACCCACTACTTTTAAGGTAGATACATCGGTTCCAGCCGGAGCCGGAGCCACCGGAGGAGGCTTGGATACTGAAGCCTGCGCCTTCGGTGGCTTAGAAGGTTTCCCAGACCCTGCTTTAGAGGGAGAACCTTCTGGCTTAAGTAAGCCATGGAGGATAAGCTTTTTCCTCCGTTCCTGCAGGACTCTCTGGCTAAAAGAGTGACACAAAGCACAGGAGTCCTGCAGGTGCAAAGGCCCCAGGCAATAAACACAAGAAGTGTGACCGTCTGTCAGAGACATTTTCTGACAGCACGAGTCACACTTCTTGAAGCCTGAGACCTTGCCTTCCCTAGACATAATCCTAGGAGGAAGTCACACACACAAACCCCAACAAACACACAAAATTAATCCCCTAACACACAACACACAGGAAGGGATTAACCAATGGGGTTTAGGCCTAACTAAAACTTTTACACTAAAGGTAATAAAAAGTTTGAAAAACAAGGGAATAGGGTGGGCTGTAACTCACTACAGACTATAAAAATGGATACAAGGGGAAAATAAAACCCTAACTAAGCTTTTCTCTTTTAACAAGAAAATTACTTACCTCAGCTGGCAAAGGAGACCTCTTTCGCTAAGCGGCAAACGAGATCTGAGGTAGTTCCGCCTTGCATCATGGGATATAGGGTTGCCTCGAGCTGGTAAAAGGAGTTCTCAAGCTAAAGCAAGTGCCGAGTCAGAGCCGAGGATCGGCTCCGAACCCATCCAGCAAGAATGAAGGCGAGATTGACAACTTAACATCACATATTTGTGTAAGTTTGTACATACATATGCATATACAGCATGTATGTAGGTACATATAAACCTATGAAGATATCCAGATGTGAAATTTACTGAAATGCATTAATGACTGTTACAGGCATGTTTGCTTCTAACTTTTCTCACTTAGATATCAGTCATAAGAAACAAGCTGTATTATGTCATAAGACGTATTATGTTATAATGCATAATACGTTTTCGAGAACTGCCTTGCTGTAGTTCATTCATACTAACTCTGGGTCTTCGCTATAACCATGGAATTGTAAAAGAAATTCCAGGTTTTAGGGATGCAGCTTCAGCTCAGCTTAGTCTTTCAACAAATGAAGTCTGAGTCATTGCAGAGGCTGGGTATTAATATATATACTTGGAAGGAAGAAATGCTGAAAAACGCAGAGCAATTCTTGTGTCTGAGTCAAATAATAAAGACATGCTGGCAACCAGCAGTAAATAATTAATCCCTTTAAAGAGCACTTCCAAAGGGTTTTCAGCATAACCACTATACTTTTCTAATGCATAATTTCATAGTTGCATGCAAGATGGTTTTACTGTTAATAAAGCAGAAAATGGAAAACCTACAAACTCTCATATATGTTTTTAGAAAAATACATTTTTAATGAAGTAAAATAAAAGGACAGGTATCTTATTTTGTAGTTTTCATACAGTGAGATACAGTTACCGTGAGCTTGTGAATAAAATATGGCATGCTGTCTTTCTGGAGAACAATAACAAATATTGGCCAGTAGTTTAGAGAAAAAAATAGTGCTTGGGCAATTGCTAGGATATTATTGACAGAGGTGATAGTCTGTAGTAAAATGAAATGCTTGACCTAAAAATGTACAACTGTACACATTTTTAATTAAATACATGCTTCTGCTTAATCTAGTTTTGGGGCATTTACAGATTAAGTTGTCTCTAATGGAATTGTGCCAGTATCTTTATTTATTAGTGCCCATGCCCTGACATTAATGTATATAACACAGTCTGTTGTATTGCAGTAATACTTAATGTCCTGTTTTACATGCAGGCTTTATAAACAGTAGCAAACACAATGCGATACAATTTACTGTGTTACAGTGATGCATTTATTATTTAGTACTTTTAATGATTTTGTCACAGCTGAGTGTAATACTAGTTCTTAAAATTGTAGTCTGATCTTCAGCTAAAATTAAAATCTGTTTCATTATTGTATAAATAATAAATAAAGCTGAAGCACCTGTTTTTCAGTTTGTACTGCACACCGCTTACTGTAGAGAAGTATTTACCTGAGAGTCTTTTGTATCACTTGAGTTTATCTCCTTTGGTACTAACTCAGCATTTCTTAAACCACAACCAGGCCGAATTAAAAGTAATCCCTTTATCTCTCCAATAGTGCAGAATGAAGAAAATTGCTGATGCGCTGAGCGTCTGATGGCACAAGGTAGGGCAGAGCAGGCTTAACTCTCCCCATCCAGACCAAGGAGTTTTTTGCTTTGCTCTGCTGTCAGAGTACTTAAAGTTTGAATATATTTGCTCATAAAAGTATAGCATAGCTTATAGACCTTCCCCACTTCTGTCACCAATAAATATTTCAAGAATGGATGTAAGCGAGACATTCATGCACAATAGTTATAGGTGGATGATTTAAGATGATAATTATAAGGACAGGGAACAAGTAATGATCTAATTAGATGGAAACTGCAAGCATATTCAGTAAAGTAAGGAGAAAATGAGCGTACAAGGAAAATCATGCCATCCTTGTCTCATCTGCATTCCTCCAGCAGAATGGCATGGTGGATGAAATTTGTGCCTAGAGCAGGCAGGTCTCACTTACAAGTTGGGCACATGTGATGGATGTAATTTAACACTCCCCCTTTTAAATGCTTGGTTGTACTGGTTATATATTACATTGTACTCCTAGGTGATATTGCGCTTAACAGGGAAAAGCAACTTAGGTATGTATTGTCTGGATAACTAATAGAAAGACTTTCATTACTGCAGCTTCCATCTTATGCCTTCAAACTCAGATGTGGATATTTTCACTGTTGCTATATTATCTTTGCATATGTTACATATGCAGACAATTATAGCTCTGGAGCTTAAATGGATCATTTTTGCCCGCATAACTATCACCAGAGAGGTCTTAATATCCTTCTGTTTCATAACACATTAAATACTGCAATGTGTTCCAGATGAAAGTCCAAGCACTGTCTTTGCAACCCTGAAAAATGTGAGATAGAAGGTATAAATCTCATTTAAGTTCAATATTCAGTACCTCGGACTATTATCCTTACTCTGAGATACAGTGATCTGAGACTTATTAACAGCATTACAGAGACAGAGCCATCCATGCTGAGGGGTTGAGGAAATCACCAGTTACATTTTTTTTTTCATAGACCCATTGAATTTTCCTGTTTTCAGACAATCACACTGTTTCTCATAGCTATGTTACTTACAATAATGGATCTCACATTTATTATATGGAGCTTATTTACTCAATTAATTAATTAATTAACTAACTATTTGTTTTC